>NC_081770.1:1866294-2076294 GCF_963082965.1 Carassius carassius | reverse complement strand
AAACCTTAATAAACTTTGTTATATTTACAAATGATTTGCAGAACCTCAGAGCTTCATAACTTCCTACTTAAAAATAACATTTGTGTATATATATATATATATATATCATAATCATCATTTCCAGTCCCTCAATCTCGCTCAAAAAAAAAAAAAAAGCCAATAGATTTTAAATATCTCAGAATAGAAAATCCAAATCATCATTTGCAGTCAATTTACACTCTTCAGCACTGAGTCTGTACTTAAGTAAATTATTCCATATCAGTGATTTTGGTTTTTAGGTCATAAATTGATTGTCAGACATTAAAAAAATGATTGCACACTTATTTTAAAGGTTTATATGATACTTTTGATTGTTCTCATTTTTCTTTAGTGTGTAATGTATCTGTTTGTGTAAGATCTTCAAAGTTACAAAGGTCACAGTCTCCTGTAAAGTGATTTATTCTGTCTAACAGAGAACACTGATCCAGAAATGATTAAAATGCCTTGACTGAATCCAGATATTAATTTCACAAATGTGTGCATCACAATGTGAAATATTAGCGTAATGCTGTCCAAAGTTTTACACAAAGAGAAGACGAGTCTTCAGTGAGTTGTAGTGTTGTCGTCATGTTGTGAAGACGCTGTGTGTTTGGATGAGAAAGCAAACCCTCTTTGTTTGGATTCAGTGTTTAAGATTTATTAATAACTCTGTTCCTGAGCTGTTCGACCCAAAGGTTAGCTTGTGTACAGCACGCTTTATGAAGCTGCAGTGCATTTCCTCCCAGCTTCCTGTGTACAACATCAGATATACACAGCTAAATACACTGTACATAAAATACAATAAACCACACCTAAATAACTGTATTTTATGTTGACACTTCCGAACATAGTTGTTACAGTGAAGAAGAAAACTTATAACTTTATGAGTATGTATCTGAAATGTAAGAGAGTTGCAAAATAAAAGCTTATCTCTGTTAAACGTTCAGCTCAGACTTGGACTCTGGGTCAAAAGGATGCAGTACATTTTACAACAATATTGTAACAACCCAATAAACTAAGTGTGATTAACTTTTAAAATAGTGTCAGAACTGTGTAGCAATGACATTTCTACTTTCTATTTTAGTCAAAAAAAAAAAATCTCAAAAAGATCAGTCAAATATTTGTAAAAATATATTTATTCTCACATTAAGTACTTTACAGAAATTGTTAAACAAATGTGAGTCTGTAAACAAGAATGACTATCTTTAAATCTCTGCAGATGTTTCTGTGAAGGACTAGAGAGAGAATGTGTGTCAATATAAAACACAGATGAAGCTCCTGTAGAAACGTTTCTCTTCTCTCTTTGTGTCATTAGTGTAAGATCAGGATCACATGTGTCTGTGAAGAGTGACTGGTCAAAGGATGGTGACGGACCAGACTTCAGTGAGGAAAAAACATCTATCAAAAGGTATTTATTATCTTTGACATTATAATGTTGTGTTGGCTTATTTCTCCACTAAGATGCTTGTGATAGAAATGAATGAAATAAAACAATAATTCACCGATTTCCTCTTTATTGAACTCAGTCTGGAGCTTCTTTCCAGTAACACAATCACACAAGCAGACACAAGGAGGTATAAACTAACCATGGAAAATAGATCATGCAGCCAAACATGAATATGTCTTTCCATCTATCCATAGTCATAGATGAACAAATGCATGTCTATACTGTGCTTCATTACCATCCTCAACAGTGAAGCTCTTTAAATGAGACTGAAGGAGCTCCTGTAGTAAAGTGTTTTGTTCTTTGTGTCATTAGTGTAAGATCAGACTCACATGTGTCCAGCTCTGTGTCTGTGAAGAGTGACCGGTCAAAGAGAGAAGCACCGAAATTCAGTCAAGAAACAACATCACGAACCAAACGGTATTTGATCTGTTTCTTATTTTTCTTTAAACATAGACTGTGTCAGAAAGTGTATCAGAGAATAATTATCATAAAACTACTTGTAGTCCATAAATTTATCACTTATTTATTGTTTTTTCTCTTTGCTAAAATGTTTACAAGATATTTTGGTCATATTTCTTTTCCTAAAAATGCAGTATTTTGATTTATTTTATTTACTATCAGGCTTCAGTATGAAACATTAGATCCAGATTTACAGTCTCACAGGAAACACAAGAATTATACAGACAGTCTCCTGCAGATCTTCCAGGTAATAAAACACATTTTCAAGAATATTTAATAATTATAATAAACAAATATGTTATTGAATAAGAGTGTGACAGAACTTGTATTTCAAATTTTTACTTTTAAGAACCTATAAAATAAGATTGAAAGCCTATTTTTATTAATATTTACAACAAAGTAATGTTTGTCTCAACTTGATTTTTGATGAATATTTTTAATTACTGAATAAATAATTGTGACCAAATATAGGATTTTTTTCTCTCATTCATTCTTGTCTGTTTTTGTAGGATCTTGAGAGCAAAGTAATCACATTTCTAAAGAAAGAACTGGAAAAGTTTAAGAAAATATTACAAAAAGAGGACATGCACTACTTTGTGAAGGACTTTAATGAGAACAGATGCAGTATGAAAGAAGCAGCTCTTGATCTCACGCTCTACTTCCTGAGAGAGATGAAGCAAGATGAAGCTGCTGATGCTCTAGAAGGTAAGAGACTCGTGATCATCTGTCAGACTGTCACTTATAAAATTAGAGAGAAAATATGATTAAACAGTATCTGTATTTTTGTTTCTGTTTAGATGAGCTGTTCTTCATTCATCAGTTAAAGTGTAGCCTAAAGAAGAAGTATCAATGTGTGTCTGAAGGAATTGCAAAGCAAGGAGACTCTACACTTCTGAAGAACATCTACACAGATCTCTATATCACTCAGGGTTGTAGTGAACAGGTCAATACTGAACATGAGGTGAGACAGATTGAAGTTGCTTCCAGACGTCATGAATCACAGGAGATACAGGTTGAGTGCAAACATTTGTTTGAAGCACCTGAACAAGACAAGCAGATCAGAACTGTACTGACAAAAGGAGTTGCTGGCATCGGAAAATCAGTCTCTGTGCAGAAGTTTGTTCTGGATTGGGCCGAAGGAAAAGAAAATCAAGATATCAGCTTCATATTTCCTCTTCCATTTAGAGAGATGAACTTAAAGGAGCAAGAAAAACTTAGTTTGATGGACCTTATAACTCAGTTTTTCCCAGAGACAAAAGGACTGAAGCTTACGAGAAGAAATCAATTCAAAGTCTTGTTCATTCTTGACGGATTGGATGAATGTCGTCTTCCTGTAAACTTTAAGGATAATGAGACGTGGCCTGATGTTTCATCACCAGCCTCTCTGGATGTTCTCCTGACGAACCTCATCAAGGGAAATCTGCTTCCTTCTGCTCTCATCTGGATCACCAGCAGACCAGCAGCTGCCAGTAAGATTCCTCCTGACTGTATCGACCGGCTGACAGAGATACGAGGATTCAATGATGCACAAAAGGAGGAGTACTTCAGAAAAAGATTCACGGATGAGAATCAGGCCAAAGAAATCATTGATCATGTTAAACAATCAAAGAGTCTCTTTATCATGTGCCACATCCCAGTCTTCTGCTGGATTTCAGCCACTGTTCTCCAGAACATTTTAGAGGAGAAAAGAAATAATGTTGTGAAAAACAATCAGGCTGATGATGTCTCCAAAACACTGCAGGAGTCAAATACTGAAGACACTCCTAAGACTCTGACACAAATGTACACACACTTCCTCAGATTTCAGATCCAGCAGAGCAGACGAAAGTATGATGGAGAATACAAACCAGATGTTTCCTGGGATAAAGATGCCATCTTTTCACTGGGGAAACTGGCGTTTGATCAGCTGGAAAGAAACCATGTGATCTTCTATGACACAGATCTGGAAGCCTGTGGTATTGACGTCTATAAGGCATCAGTGTACTCAGGCATGTGTACCCAGATCTTTAAGGAGGAAACAGGGATCACTGTTGGTACCATGTACTGCTTCGTTCACTTGAGCATTCAAGAGTTTATTGCAGCCCTTTATGCACATCTGTTTCTAGACATAAAGAAGAAATATGTGTTTGATCAAGACTCTACAGAACAGAAAAACAAAAATTTCCTTCAGGTCCTTCTTGGACAATCCAAAAAAAACATGATTGATTTGCTCAAGACTGCAGTGGACAAGGCACTAGAGAGTGATAATGGACACCTGGATCTTTTTCTTCGCTTCCTCCTTGGTTTGTCACTCCAGTCCAATCAGAGACTCTTACAGGGTCTGTTGAAACAGAAAAATAGAAGTGAGCAGAGCAAAGAGGAAATAGTTTGGTACATCAAGCAGAAATTGGAGTCTAATCTGTCTCCAGAGAGATCCATCAATCTGTTCTACTGTCTGAATGAACTGAACGACCAAACTCTGGTGAAAGACATTCAGACCCACCTTAGCAAAGGAAGTCTCTCATCTGCTGATCTTTCACCTGCCCAGTGGTCTGCTTTGGTCTTTGTGTTGTTGACATCAGAGGAGGAGCTGGAGGAGTTTGAGCTTCAGAAATTCAAGAAATCAGACGAGTGTCTCATTAGATTATCAGAGGTCATCAAAACCTGCAAAAGAGCTCTGTAAGTTAATATATTTTGTCATGTTTTGTTCTCATCTTAAAATTACATGAATCTACATTGATACATAGCAGGCTTGGACACCACAATTTATAGGGATAATTAACCATAAGACTGTTTAAATTTAACTCAATTTTAATGATACTGAATAAAAAAAAACACAAACTAATAAAATAACCACACTTTTCCTGAAAATAGCACAATAAACCTGGACAGAATTTATGTTAATATTGGTAACATTACAATAAGGTTCACAAGGTTACATACTTTAGTTTGCAATCTAAGAATTTATTAATCTTAGTTCAAGGGTTAGTTCAGCCAAAAATGAGAAATTGCCTCCATTGAAAATGTATAAATGTCCAGAAAGGTGTCCAGAAAGGTAATAAAACATCATCAAAGTCCATGTTACATCATAGGGTCAAATTTGTTGAAGCATCGAAAACAGGTTTTGGTCCAAAAATAACAAAAATTATGACTTTATTCAGCATCGTCATCTCTTCCGGCTCTATTGTGAGCGCGACTGCTGTGACTGTTGACGTACAGTGTGAAGTCGTAATTTTTGTTATTTTATAATTTTCATTTTTGCCTGAAATAACCCTTTCATATTAATTTCATTATTAAAATCAACAGTTGTGCTAGTTAACAGTTAATGCACTCTTAATAAACATGAACTAACAATGAACAACTGTATTCTCATTAACTAAATTTAAGAAAGTAATAAATAATAAATACGTGTAAAATACTAATAAATACGTGTAATGTATTGTTCATTGTTTGTTTGTGTTAAACATTAATTGAACCTTATTGTAAACTGTTACCTTAATATTAAATATCAATAAATACTTTTTTATCCACTTCAATGTAACAGAATCAGTTATCAATAAATACTTTTTTATCCACTTCAATGTAACAGAATCAGTTATCAATAAATACTTTTTTATCCACCTCAATGTAACAGAATCAGTTATAAGTTGTTGGATTTATTAATTTAATTTTTTTTGGACTATAAATAATTATAGTCCTACAAAGTTACTATTATCAGATCACAGCGTACAGATATACCATGTTACAGCACAGTAGCGCTACTGCAAACAGGAGCAAGATTTTTTGCAATTTTTCTCTTCGATAATTTGCAGATGTCGGTGCATACCTACACTGAACAAAATTATAAATGCAACACTTTTGTTTTCGCCCCGATTTTTCATGAGTTGAATTCAAAGATCTAAGACTTTTTCTATGTACACAAAATACCTATTTCTCTCAAATATTGTTCACAAATCTGTCTTAATCTGTGTTAGTGAGCACTTCTCTTTCTATTTTCTGAGATAATCCATCCTCCTCACAGGTGTGGCATATCAAGATGCTGATTTGACAGCGTGATTAGCCTTTAGCCCCTTTAACACTATGATTCCGGCAAATACACAGGTAATGTGTCCCGGCAATTGTTTCCGGGTTGCTAGATTTTGCACTTTCACACTACCAGTGATTACCCGGAATATGTGAATGCGTTCACACACAACCCCTAATGGTCCCGTAAAGACATGTGACATCAGGGTGTGACGTGTAATGTACGAGTCGAAAACGCTAGGCAGGTTAACTTTCACTTAAGATGGCGAACGATCTCAGCTTCAGCGCACAAAGTGAGGAACTAACTGATCTCTGCTTCATTACAATTTGCAAATTTTTTTTAGTAGAGAACATTGAGCTGCCTTTAAAACACCTGGTAAAAGAGTCACGTGATATCATGCGTCATCACTACGCACACCCTTACGGCATTAGTTCTGACTTTTGTTGAAACCGAGCTCGTTCCAGGACTGAACCCGTCAATGTTACTAGGTCCCTAACCCTGGATCAATCCCGGGACGTGTTTGCGTTCACACAGAAGGGTAACCGGCAATTTACTGGGTCCAATGTTCAATGTGAAAGGGGCTTTAGGCTGGCCACTATAAAAGGCCACTCTAAAATGTGCAGTTTTACTGTATTGATGGTTCGAGGGGGGTGTCCGAAAACCAGTCCGTATCTGGTGTGACCACCATTTGCCTCACTACACATCTCCATCTGATAACTTTCCGCGATCCCGTCATCTTTATTTCAGAAGGCGACCCAGCTGACTTCACCAGCAAAAAAAAAACTCAACCCTAGCATCTAGTTGATTGCGAAGAAATTGATTTTATAATTCTACCAAATAGTATACTAAAAGATCTGTATTGCTGCGGAAAACATTGCGATACTATAACGTATGGTTATAACCCCTAGTTATAAGTATATATCTCTTTTAGGGTAAAGTCAAAACAATTTCTTGAACTTTTTTTTCTTTAAAAACTGCAGTCCATTGCAGTACAATGCTGTTTTATTAGATTTACATGGGTTTTATGTAAAAATATCTCTTTTCAGCAAAACAAGCTGTTTAGTTAGCTACAGAAGAAGCACATCATGTTATTATAAAACACATTGTTCCATAGTTATTTCTACTCCAATATGCAGTTCAACTTCTACAACTTCTGCTATAAAGGAGATATACTCTTGCATAACCTCAATGCATAAATGATTGACCTTCAGATTCTACACCTCAAGACACTCATCCAGATAATAGAGCAGCACTTTTAAATATATAACTCATTGCCATTAATGATATAAGCCTATTATTCATTTACATGTTTTATTTGAATCAATTTGAATCAATACAATTCTAATATATATGCAGTGTACTGGTATACATTTATTTTTTGTATTTAACGAATGTATTACATGTATCTAACTCTGTGATTTAAATTATTTCTCTTTAGGCTAAATGATTGTGGTTTAACAGACAAAAGCTGTCCAGCTCTGGCTTCAGTTCTTGGATCAGATACCAATCTGAAAGAGCTGAACATGAACAATAATAATCTGAAGGATTCAGGAGTGAAGCTGCTCTGCACTGGCCTGGAGAATATAAACTGCAAATTAGAGATACTGAGGTAAATTTTGTAGTGTTTTGTTAATTTAAATTTTGAAAATTTGCAGGCTTTAATTCCAGCATAAACTCTACATTCCAGTGACCTCATTTATCAACAGTGCATATTCACAGATGTGTGTGTAATGAGTGCGTAAGAACAGTCTGATGCAAAGTGTGGGATCTTCCAACTTGTACTTTAACATAGGAGTTGGTGTAAATATAAGCTCAACTCTGAGCATGCTTCAGCAGAGAATCTATTGCTAGAATGGCTATACTACAAAAAGAAAGTGCTGCTGCGTCTTTCCTGTGTCCTTTAATTGCAAATACTACATTTATAAATTAATAGTTCAAGTTAGATAAGATATTTAGTCTTGTTTATCCCCCCAGGAAACAAGACTAAATATATTTTTGCTTATATAGTAAATGCATCTTGATTATTTAAACTAAAACAAGAGCAAAATAATAAGGTATGCCTTTTTTTGCGTGCATCTGGGAAGTCATTTGAAATGTAGCTTTAGTGTCATGACTGATCTTGCTTTGCTGCAGGATTCTGCAAACCATGCTCTGTGCAGAAAACATGTTTAAAAAGAGCGCACTGATCTGTTTAGTGAGTGCACAGAATGTCTTCTCAGTTGGTACTGCTTTCTTTTTCCACTATTTCGGGTGAGGACATTATACATTCACATGATTTATAATGGGAGGTCTTGTCACTATATTGGAGGCATTTCTGAATGCAAATGTTTAAGTGTTTAAATGACTTTTTTTAAAAGTCTAGATCTAGGCAAGATGAGTAGACAGATTACTGGATCTCAATATTCTGCACGAGTGAATCAGATCGCTGCTCTACTGCAGCATAAACACTGTAAACTCAACAAATTGACATATTTTTTCAGTGTTACAAGGACATTTTTTAATTCTTGCCACTGGATGTTTTTTGTGTGTTTTGTATAAGAGATTGCTGATTGAAAACATTTCTTTTATTTTTGACTTTGGTAACATCATCACCATCACCAGTATTTGTCAACTGTCAGCTAAAACATCCTGGTAAATATTCAGATTAAAACTGAAGTGTTTTCTTTTTATGCAGTCTGAAGAACAACTGTATCACAGAAGGAGGTTGTCATGTTCTGGCTGCAGCTCTAAATTCAAACCCTTCAAATCTGACAGAGCTGGATCTGAGTGAGAATAAACTAGGAAACCCAGGAATGAAGATCATCTTGACTCTGTTTGAAAATGTACAGTGTAGACTGGAAAAGCTGAAGTAAGTATTTTAAGTTTATCCCATTATTTACCCAGACTCTAGTGACCCACCACAGTTTCATAGATTTGAAAATATTTTACACTTATCAGGACTGCACAATTAATCTAAATATGCTTGACATTGTGATACGAGTTATTGTGGTCACAAAAGGCTGCATTTTAATTAAAAACACATGCTTAAGAGCGAAGTGCATTTACATGTGAGCAGATCATGAGTTAGTTTTAATAAATCTGGTTCTTCAACCACTAACCTCCAACATTAAGCATCAGCACACTGAAGAAGCACCATGACTTTAAAATTCATATCTATTGTTTTCTGTGTGCGTTCAAACACTGGTGGCATCACTCAAAATCTGTCAGTGGCTATTAACTACAACACAACTCGCAAAGTTTCCCATTAAAAAATGTACTGGGGGTAGTCATGGCCTAACGGTTAGAGAGTTGGACTTGTAACCCAAAAGTTGCGGGTTCGAGTCTCAGATCTGGTAGGAATTGTCTGTAGGGTGAGTGAATAACCAGCGCTCTCTTTCACCCTCAATACCATGACTGAGATGAGACACTTGAACAAGATCTGAACCCCCAACTGCTCCTTGGGCACCGCTGCATATGCTGCCCAATCCCTGGTTGTCCCCTCTAAAAATATGATTAAACAGCATGATGTGTATTGTAAATAACAGTTTTCTGCTTTAACCTTGTAAGTAGTAAAACAATGCAAACTGGGCAAAAATGTGTTATAAGTTTATAAATGTTTTGAGTCCCCCCCCCCCACCTTTGCCTCACAGTGCTTTGATCCAAATGCCTGCTTTCCTCTTTTAAATCCCCTCAGTGTTGCTCAGTTTGTGATTTTCATGAGGAACTGGGCTACCTATCACTGTTTCTCTGTGTTGAAGCGACCCCAATAACATGTTATGAATGTAAATTTTACCGGAGAAACCCCACAGCAAAATGTGTATTTTACCCCCAGAATGACATTTTTACTGGGGAACCCCCCTTGAAACCTAATTGTGCTAGTATTGAGTAGCAATTGGGTGGGTTTTGTTGCAAAAACCCAGCAACCCAGCAATCCTGCATCACCTACACACACACACACACACACACACACACACACACACACACACACACACACACACACACACACACCAGTGAGAGAGAATAAAGTCAACAGTTGTGGAAATCGACTGTCAAGGCTATTTTATTCACTTAAACAGCATATGAAGTAATTAATTTCTCTTTAATACAGATGATGCCAATGTATTTTTCGATTAGTTTGCTATAGGGTTGACCCCAAACAGGTAGGGTTCAAGTGATTTTCAAAACATTTCAGCCAGTGTATATATATCCTGGATATATTATTTACCTGATATAAGATGCATGTGGTTTTGATTCAAGCACTTCATTGTAGCCTAGTACTATGGTGATATCTCTTCAGCACACAGCGCGAGCAGGTCAAACTACAATGCAGATTATTAATAACTATGACTGGACTGTCACACCCATACCATTATAATGAGAACACCATTATACCAAAACGCTGTGAATTTTTAGAGTTTAGCTGCTGTGTTTCTGCACATTGTTGCATGAAGAACGCGTCCACAAAAAGAGTTCATTAAGAGCCGCGCAGACACGTTCATTTGCATCCGGGCTCTTTTTGCAGATAGCCTATAAGTCCTAATATTAACGTTATGTTGTATAAGTAACGAAGCGTATTCTACATGAAATTATGAGTTTAATCCCATTGATTAAAAACTTGCTATCAAATACTCACTCTACTGGTCATCTTCAGCACACAGCTCTAAACAGAAATGCAGAACATTAGGGTTTCACTGACGTTTAGTGTTAACTATCTTTTGATCAAAACATAAAAACATTATTTACCCCATTTGTATCTGTGAGGCATCTGTTACACATTTTCCCTGTGTGTTAACATCAGTAATTATGGCTGTCGGATGTCTGACATGACTCATTGTATTTTGCCCCGCCCCCAAACATATGATTAGACTATTAGTCGAATGTCAGCAAGATTCAAAAATTCAGATTCGACTATGAAAATCCTTAGTCGGGGACACCCCTAGTCTGCTATGTTAGCAATAATAATGTTAATTGCTTGATGGATGGTAATGTCTACAACGGACACTGGACAGCTTGAAGTTGTCTAATGTTGCACGGTCTCCCTGATAACACTAATAGTAGCAAGGCTGTGTATACTTGTTCTTAACGGGTAAACGGAATAAGATAAAAAATGTGTTGTTGTGTTTCTGGATGTCAGAATGGAAATAATATTTATAGAATAATGTATAATCTGGGCCGCATTAATGCACGGGCTTACCTGGGCTTAAGCCCAGGGCCCTGGGCTGGGGGAGGGCCCCGATGATGCCGGAAAATATTGTAATCAGATTTTCTAATTCGTTGGCTGTCCCTTTAAAATTACGCTTTATCACTTTGCTTTGAATGCACGTGCGCGTTGCAAGTCCTGCTCGAGAAGAGTCAGTCAAACCCTCTCACTCAATGAACCCTGCAATCATCAGTCACAGTGGGCATTATTTAATTGTCTGAAATCCAATAAAATTCATCATTGTCTGAAAGCATTCAGTTATTGGCCTGTATCAAACTCACGTGACATACTTACGTTGAATTCTTTGTAAGATAATTGCCGCCTATTCTAATGATGACAATAACTAATAGCTAATCTAATGTGACGTGCCATAAATACGAAAGTGGTTCGCAAAAAAGAAAAACAGCACAAGATAAAGTAGAACGTCAGAACAGTTTGTTAAAAAAAATCCAGAAACTAACATCATATTTTAACGCCATTTACAGGTTGGTTGTGATTTACTATCAGGCTGGCAGCAGTAGCTAGATATGATAGTCTATCAAAATAATTAACTCCTTGATAGTGATACCCAAGTGAAAAAGTACACTTCCATAATGTACTTAAAGTTCTATTTTTTGTGCACCTTATACTCTTAACTTTCTTTACTTTATATACTAAAATTCTTCTTTAGTACTTCCTACGATAATCTTAAGAACATCTAAGTATACTCAACTGCTATTTTGAGACACCTTGAATATGAACTAAAATGTGCTTTTAATATACTGTCTCTGTATTTAAAAAAAAGTATATTAAAAGCACATTTTAGTTCCTATTCATGGTGTCTTTAAGTACATTATGGAAGTGTATACTATAGATTTGGATGTTTTTAATACCATTTATTCACGTAAAATAAAAGGGTTTGTGATTAAGAAGAGTGAGTTAAATTGAAAATGATTCCATGACAAATGCATTTTTAACAGTCACTTGTTGCCACCTGGTTGGGATAACGTGTAATAGATACAAACGGCCTAACAGTTAAAGGGGTGGAACCATAACCTTTAACGATTAATTATGCAGTTTCAGTGGATGAAGGCAGGGCTCAACCCCGGTCGGGCCAGTGATTCAAATTTTTACTTGCCCCAACAAAATTTTCACTGGCCCCACAACAAAAAATTAATAAAAGTAAAAGACAAGAAAATGGGCCTATAAAATAAGCATAGATATTGTTTTCATTGTCTTTGTTACATTTAACCTCAATAATATAATAGGTTAATGACAGCAAAAGCTACTAGATTAATTTATATTTTAAATATTATTAGACAAATAAACAGTAAGTAATAAAATAGTTACAAATAATCAAATTACGAGTAATAGCATAAATAAATACAACAGAAAAAACAAATGAAATAAATGGTGCTTTTCAAGTTTTTCATGTAGGTTTAAATGAGAGATTTTCAGGTACAGAAGTTGTAATCTAATGTATAACTACAGAATAGATTAAACTTTATTAAAAATTTATCAGTCAAGAGCAGTTACAGATGCATAAAAATGTTTTTAATGTTGAAAATACAAAACGTTAAATACTGTGAAATTATAAAAAAAAATGAAGACACTTTAAACCTGAAATTAAACCCGCTAGTAGGTGGCAGGGAATCACTGTTAATGAGCAAATCATTGAGATTCAACCGATTCATTCAAGCGGCTGATTCACTGAGGAAGTGTTGCTCAGAGACGCAAAACAATTCTGTGGACTTTGGAACCATTTTCGTTGGCGAAATACAGCGAAACAGACGATTTAGTGTCTAAAATGTAAGTCACTTGATATTAAGTTCTTGTTTATTAAACTGTACGCTGAATAAAACCATCACATTTGTAGTCATGCTAATATTTGGAGAAAACCAGCATTCTATGTGTAATATTGGTTAACATGAATATTAAATTATATAAATACGAAATATATACAGGGGCATATTTGAATTCTGAGGCATTAAGACTAAAGCACATGCACAAATCTAACCTAATAGACTACGTCATGTAGTGCATGCGTGCACAGAAGGGGTGTGTTTTTGCATACTCGATAATATCAGATCGTTAAATCAACTATTACGATATCATAGACTACATATAACGCACACCCTACAGCACTGGCCCGATCGGGCAAGTGACCGTTCCGTTTACTGTCCCGAGCGTCATTCACACTAGCCTCGGCCAATCGGGCAGTCCTTATTGTCGAGCCCTGGAAGGGCCCCTCAAGAGGTAAAGCCCAGGGGCCCCTTAGAGTCTTAATGCGGCCCTGTGTATAATAATAATGTAATAATCAAAGATGCCATTTGAAGCTAAATGCAGACGTTTAAATGGACTTACTATGGATGAAACCTGCTGTAATTACCCTACTTTTAAAGCATAAGTTGCATTTTTAACAATAGGTCTATATAATATTCACACAGGGGACATTGTATTAGACTTACAGTTAAAGAATGAAATACTATTTAAACCAATAACACTTTACATTACATTTAGCCTACCTATTTTATCTCACAGTTCTTCTTGTAAATCCAAGTTTATATCTCCTAAGTTCAGACTTTATAGCTTGGTTTACCTAAACAACTGTGAGTTTGGTAATTCTGAGAAAGAAAAAAAAAAGCCAGGGGCCTCATGTATAAAACTTTCTTTAGATTTCATCCTAAAAATGTACTTACGCACAAAAGCTAGATTTGGCATACACACAAAAGTTTTCAGATTTATAAAACCATGCGTATGAACATGTTTAACACCGTCAAAGGTACAAGACTTTATAGGAAAATATGACATGCTTACTAAAGGTGCTATTTGTATAGTACTTTACATTGCTAAAAATCATTCACTGTCTTGGCCTTGTTTTCAAATAAATGTATCAAAATTAATGTAAAAACAAAATTGTATAAAATACTTCTCGGAAAATCTTTTTAGAATAGAGTGGATCTCTTTTCCACTGGCCAAAGCAGTCTATTGTTTTAAACAAATCAAACGTTTTAGGGTATTTAAATATTTTATAGTAGAATCAGAAATACGGTGTGTATAAATAAGTGTACCTAATTCTCTGACGTGGCATTACTGACAAAATAAAGAAGAAAAAAAACTTGCATATCTTATCATTGGCTTCAGATTCTGTCCTTCAGTCACAATGCTATTTTCATAATGTTCTGAAGATCACTGAAGAAGTCAGCCTTCATGTTCTGATGACACATCCGGTGTGTAACGTCTGTGAGATGTCTGAGTCACAGTGCTTGTCTCTGGAGCTCCCGGAGACAAGACCTTGATTTGGCTTTTTTTAAAGGATAACAGTGAGTTCAGTACACAGATGTTTGGGAGGAAACAGCTGATCACTTTATCAACTGACAGCCTCTCTGTTAATCTTTAACATGTTTACCACTAAACATTCATTTTGGACTGAGCTATATTTGGAAATAAAAACTAAATAAATGCTGTTTTATAAGAAAGTAATTAGGGCCCGAGCACCGAGGTGCGAGGACCCTCTTGTTAAGAATTGTTTTTATTCTGTTTATTTGTATCTCCAAACAAAAAGTCGTAAAACTGAAAGCATTCAATAATTCAGAATAATATTTAATATGAAATGTATTTTAATCTAAGATGTGTTTTTGGTAATTTTATGTCTTAAATCTCTTGATCTATTTCTGATATTTTTGTTGTGGCTAGTAGAAGTTCTGAATTGCAGTTCATTTAAAAGAAATGCTGGTGAGCAAGTTATTTTTCGGTCATAACGTGAATTAGGAAGGTTCACTAAATTGTACGCTCCTGTAATTTCCATATTTTTTGGCAGATGATGTTAACAGATTTCATCAGATTTGTACAACAAAGTGTTTATACACCTGTTGTGAACTAAACACAAACATAAGTTCACTGTTCAGTTTTCCACTAAAATAAAAGCCTTACATTTTAATGTAAAGAAATTAGGACAGCATTGTAAGTATGGTTTAGGCTTAAGTGCTGTACTTTAAAATGCAAAATATTGTAATAATCAAATTAAAATAATAATTTCACAGTGTGATTATCATGCAAATCTCATATTGGTGGATAAAAGTGACATGACATACACCCAAGTATGGTGACCCATACTCAGAATCCATGTTCTGCATTTAACCCATCCAAAGTGCGCACACACAACACACACACACAAACACACACACTGTAAACACACACCCGGAGCAGTGAGCATCATTTATGCTGCGGTGCCCGAGGAGCAGTTTGGGGTTCAGTGCCTTGCTCAAGACTCCTCGGTCATGGCATTGCCGGCTTGAGACTCAAACCCACAACCCTAGGGTTAGGAAACAAACCCTCTAACCACTAGGCCACGACTTCCCCACAAAGTATGTGTCAGAAATGGGATTAGTAGCTAAAATTAGTAGCTAAAGCAGCTATTTGTGTAATTGTATGTATATATCTTAATTAGTTGTGTTCTGTCTTCTACAGGTTAAACTGCATCAGTATTACAGATGAAGGTTGTGCTGCTCTGGCATCAGCGTTTAAATCAAACCTCAGAGAGCTGGATCTGAGCAGGAATCAAATAGGAGACTCTGGAGTGACACAAATCTCCAGTCTGCTGAGAAATTCACAGACACTACAGATACTCAGGTCTGAATTTGGTTAATCTAAACATGAATCAATGTAAAGCTCCAGCTGGTCTGTAAACTGATCCTGTGTCACAAGGAATGGGTCAGTAATGTGAAATTTTTGTGTTGGTGTAGATGCATTTATAAAATATTGACAAACAGATTGATTTTTGGAGATGATGGGAAATGTTAATATCCTAATGGTGTAATAAATGTTTTTAATGTGATTTATTTATTTAGTCTTTCTGAAGACTTTCAGATTGCAGTATCACTGAAGAAGGTTATAATAAAGTTACATAATTTTGTTATTATAAAATCTTATGACTCAAATGTTACATTATATTGACAATATCTCTTTTTTTAATATGCATCAGCATTTTTTTATTTTATCCTGGATCTTCAGAAAAGCTTGTATTTGTAAAGTACTGCAGTCTCTGAGGGACTGAGTAATTTTTATTGCAACTGTAGGTCATAATTGTAGGAAATTAAAATGCAAGAATTGCAGATTACATTCACCAATATATAACTTTACCCAGCTTTACTGTGAAAAGTCAATTCAGGCAAAAATTTCTGTAGTGCATATTTTTATTTTCTTCATTCTAGAACATGTACTTGTGTGACATTATGTGTTATAATGAAGAATAACATCTTTTCTAATAGGCTTTCAGACTGCAGTATCAGTGAAGAAGGTTATAAAGCTCTGTCTTCAGCTCTGAGATCAAACCCTTCACACCTGATAGAGCTGGATCTCACAGGAAATGATCCTGGAGAATCAGGAGTGAAGCTGCTCAGTGATTTACTACAGGATCCAAACTGTCAACTCAACACACTGAGGTGAGACCTGATGAAATAATGCTGAATAAATTATATACATTTGAGTTATTTATATTATATTTTTCTAATAATTTAACGGCCTCGAGTCAATTATTTAGCTTATACTGCGGTTGCCACACCTAAAGACATCAATCAGATGATAGATTTAAAGGGATTCATCTGGTTTTTGTACTTAAATCACTGTTGTGAGTAGGATTATTTCTTCCGCATCTCATCCAATGCCTCTTTTGCTGGATCCAAAACATGATTTTAAAGCTGGTAATGGAGGCTTGAGCCTTTGATAGCATTCTAATGCAGTTATTAATGAAGTTATTAAAAAGAGAGGGAGAAAGACAGAGACACACAGAGAGAGAGAGAGATAGAGAGGGAGAGAGAGAGAGAGAGAGAGAGAGAGAGAGAGAGAGAGAGAGAGAGAGAGCTTGTGTGAATTAGGCTTCCTCTGTGCTTCCCTCAACAGTGTTCTTCAGCAGTGTCTCTAAACAGCTGTTAGTACCTCGCTAATGAGAAATGTCATGTGTGTTTACTTTCAGAAAATCATCTGTCATGTTGTTGTTTTTGTTAGTCCTGTAACTTCTGTTATAACAGCTTTACTATATGTGAAGTGATATGAACTGTAATGAGGTTAAGAGAGCTGCCTGGAACTACGTTCACCGTGCGTTTCCCAGAAAATAATGTTTGTCAGCCAATCAGATTCAAGCATTCAGTGGCCCTGTAGTATAAACTATATTATATTATTACACTTATTCAGCCAGGTACACAATTTGTTGTTGAAAATTATCAAACATGAAAGATGAGATGCTGCAGCTGCTGTTGTTTTGATGATAAATGTCAGCACAGTTTAGTTGTGTTAAAAGTTACAGGTTAATCAGACATTTTGTGTCAGTAGATGTGCTGGTGTTTAGTAGTTTGGTGCCTCGATAGTTAAAATTTATGATTGTGTTATTGTGGACATTTCTCATGAAACATATTCAGTGTGATTTATTATCCTGATTGTTTAGATGTTACTGAATGCACAGTACATTAATTTCCATCAAGCTCAGATTCACAACACTGTAGAGCTACTACAGCAGATCTATCACAGACCACAAACATGTGATGTGTGTCAGCGCAGTTTGGCTGTCTAACATCGGAGAGAGAGAGAGAGAGAGAGAGAGAGAGATTGCTTTTTTTTTTGGCTCACACTTTTCTTTTCCTAATTTTACAAGTGGCAAGTTACAAAAAAACAAGCAGTGTCTGATCACAGCCGGGTGTTCCCCGAGTCTGATGATCGCATGGGCATTACACACAATGTTAAACAGACCCGGGACCCGAGGTAATAGATTCGGACCCGACCTGGACCCGGCTGATCATTTAAAATATAGACCCGAACCCGTTCGGGTCGACGGGTCTCGGGTACACTGTGAAGACCTCTAGTCTGAAATAGATGTTGCTCAATCAGGACATTAAAATTATACACACCATAATTTATTCAGAGAATAACTGAATACAGACAGTACATACATGAAATTAAGCTATAATATATATAAAATATAAATTAAGCTTTTCATTTTAGTAAAGAACAATATTTACAGAAGCTATTGTATTATTCATTGTATATTCAAATCAATTTCTGATACTAATAGGTTCATATTTAATAATTCCTGAATAATTACGTAAATAAAGAAATGGGCTATATTTTGTGTTGGATCAAGTTACCTGTGTCATCAGTGCTGAGCACTGATTTTAGGTCAGCGGTTTGCATGTGACTCAATGGTGCTCTCTGCTGGTAGGGAATAGTAAGACGGCTGATCAAACACTTCTGTGGCTTCACTGCCTTTTGGCAGTTTAGAATGTGATGAGTGATCCAGTCAAATATAGATCAGTGCTGTAGATCTACTACAGTAGATATATTACAGGCCACAAACATGTGATGTGTGTCAGGAGAGGATCAGTGATACACACACACACCTGTCTGACCCCTGCAGAATTACATCAGATAAATAAAACTATCCAGAGATGGTCTGAACCCATGGCACCTAATAACAAAAGAGATGTAACAAAAAAACTCTTGGCCACTAGGGGCAGCCATAATTAGTACATGCCATTACTTAAACCAAATAAAACTTCATGCACATTTAACACAGTGTTTGGTGAATTCTGCTTGATAATAATAGGAAGAGCCGGCATTCTCTCTCCACCTTCAATACCACGACTTAGGTGCCCTTGAGCAAGGCATCGAACCCCCAACTGCTCCCCGGGCGCCGCAGCATAAATGGCTGCCCACTGCTCCGGGTGTGTGTTCACAGTGTGTGTGTGTGTTCACTGCTCTGTGTGTGTGCATTTCGGATGGGTTAAATGCAGAGCACAAATTCTGAGTATGGGTCACCATACTTGGCTGAATGTCACTTCACTTCACTTCACAAAAGATCAACTAAATATATCTCTATGAATGCTTAGCTGTCACAAGCTAGTTATCTCTTTGCTAACTTTCCTCATCTCCTGCTTAAAAGCCAGAACGATCTTCAGATTTTTGAGAATAATGATCTAGTGAGCTTTTGCCCCTGAGTTTATTTTAAATTTACTTTTATCTTGCACATTGAATTGATTCCAGCTTCATCTTCTCTTCTGCAGGTTTTTGGGTCCTGCTGCAGATGAAGGCTGTCAGTATGTGACTGGAATTGTGGGTAAAAACCCGTTACTCCTGAGAGAGCTGGATCTGAGTGATCATAAACTAGGAGACACAGGAGTGAATCAGATCTCTGCTCTACTGCAGGATAAACACTGTACACTCAACACACTGAAGTGAGTATCTTACATCATTTCACATGTTACATGACTAGTAATGTTACAGTCGTCTATTTTAATTCTCATTTGAGTCCGACTCCACGTTATAAAGCTTGGAAGAGCCAGGACATGTTTTAATATAACTCTGATTATATTTGTCTGAAAGACGAAATTCGTATACATCTAGGATGTCTTGAGGGTGAGTAAATCATGGAGTAATTTTCATTTCTGGGTGAAGTGCACAGGGGTTGGAGAAAATAATGTGAACACATTAGAAATAGCCAGTATTTTATTAATGTGTTTACCATCGTTTGCCTTTAATACAGCTTAGAATAGATTCATCCAACCTTTTCACATTTCCATCCATAATGATTTGAATGAAGCTCTTGAAGTTGTCCTATTGTTGTTTTAACATTTCCTTATAAAATTCTCTCTGCTGATCCATCATGTGGGTCAACACACCCATAGTTACAACCCTCTGATGGTTGTTTACTACAGTTGAAACGATGAAAACAGTCCAATTCACTCGCCGCACAAGTCCAGTATTCAAAATGTGAAGACTAAAATTGAAGTCTAATTTTTTTTTTTTTTTTTTAAAGTATATGTGTATGCATGTTTCTATATTTAAATGTAATTTCATAAAGGCAGTCTGGTTTCCACTGTCACTTCTGGGGCTTCCTCTGGGACAACGGCCAGGGTTTTTTGGCCGACTGGGTCTCTGAGTTTAGGTTAGAGGAGGTTATGAATGAAGCTGGAGTTTCTCTGCGTCTGGAGAGCATCAGTGCCGAGGATCATTTCATAAAGTTAAAGACATTAATAATAACAGCTCAGAAGTCACTTTCAGACAGCAGCGAGTGTTTGAAATAACTTCTGTTTGAGATCTGATGTGGATTATGATCATCTTACAAGGCAGAAATATTTATAAGAGATAGACTATGCACACTAGCCATTAACATTACCATAGTAAACATGGTAAGACCGCTTGAAGAAATCAGAGTCAGCTTCTCATTCAGATGATCACAATAGTGTATTATTTAGTGTAGTGTATAGTAACATGTTTTATCGGTCCTAACTCATCTACGCTCCATGTAAATCTTTAACAAAGCATGCAAACAAACGTCTGCTTTTATCATGTTTGTTTTGTGATCGCGCTGGTTCCAGTGACTTATCTATTATTAGTTTTCTGATAACTTCTTTGTTGGTGAAATGATGGAGTTGTGTGCCGTTGTTCCAGAGAGGTCTGTAAAGGGTGTTTTAATGAAGCGCTGAGGAGTTATCATCTCTCTGTCATCAAACACCAGATTAATGAATGTGTAACACAACTGAACAGAAGCGGTCCAGACTGGGCTTTATTCTGTGCAGGCATTGCTTCTTCAGTCTGACCTGTTTCAGAGACATATTACTGCACTTCACATCTACACACACAGACAAACCTACAGTTTTATTTAGATGTGCAAAGTTGAATCTGTGAAGCAAAGCTGATCAAGTCACTGGACAGAGCAGAGCGAATGCATTTACGTTGTAGTGATGTGCAGACCAGAATCAGTTTAAACACAAATACACAGCAGTCAGGACTTTTATTTTAGACAATATGCTCCGTTTTAGACAAAAGATGAAATAAGAATTATATGACAGAAATAAAAAGATATGAACGACTTTAACACCTTTCACACAAGGTTGTTAGGAATTAACACTTCATTGTATTTCTATCAAGAATCAGCACAAATTGTACATAAATCACGAGAAGTGTCAATTATTTGATTAAATGAACAACTTATTTGTTTTTCTGTTTTGATGATCAAATTGTGGAAAATTATCCAGAGATATTCAGACTCTCTTCATCTGTTTTTTGTTTTATCAAGACATTGTGTCTTTATTAAATAGTTTTCTTCTATCTTCTCTCTTTCTCTCAATGTAGATTAAGATGGTGTGGTTTGACAGATGAAGGTTGTTCTGCTGTGACTTCATGAACATAACGTGTCTGATTCATTGTGTTTTCTCTTTCTGTCTTCAGTCTGAGTTATTGCAGTATTACAGAGAAACAGTGTCTCATCCTGACTTCAGCTCTGAAATCAAACCCATCACACCTGAGAGAACTGAACCTGAGCTGGAATGAACTACTAGGAGACTCTGGAGTGAAACACCTCAGTGATCTACTGATGAACACACAATTCAAGCTGGAGAGACTAGAGTTAGTATCATTATACTCTACAGCAGTTACAGTCAGATTGATTTATCAGGGTACATCAATATTTCCAAAAATGAATGTACCCTTGTGATCTTTAATGAAAATAACTATCACTTTCTCTCATAAACACATCTCTTCTCTCGTCTGATGATGTGAAGGTGGGAAAAGGTTTTTCCTGGGTCAAAATTGGTCTTCGGTGGTGGCTGGCCAACATGGTCATCCACACACAGCAAAGAGTACCCTAGATCCCAATATTGACAATAAATGTTACATTTAAAATAAATACAAAAAAACAGTTTTTTTAATACTATTTATTCATAAAAAAACGATCACTGTCATCCTTTCTTGCCCTCTTTGCAAAAAAGCTGTGATTTTTCCACGACTGGCTTTCATAGTTTAAAAAGATAAAATCCTTTTTTTGATAGACCTGATAATTATTTTAGTATAATCATATTAATTAAAAACGTAGCGTTAAATGGTGTGATAGTGTAATTTTTTCCATATAAAATTAGCAGCTAGCTAGCAACAGCTTGCTTTGTGCTTTGATCTCTCTGTCAGTAGCCTGCTTCACTCACAAAACCCAGTGTATGGTGTTAACACATGATGAATTACTCACACATGAACATAACGTGTCTGATTCATTGTGTTTTCTCTTTCTGTCTTCAGTCTGAGTGGATGCAGTATTACAGAGAAACAGTGTCGCATCCTGACTTCAGCTCTGAAATCAAACCCATCACACCTGAGAGAACTGGACCTGAGCTGGAATAAACTACTAGGAGACTCTGGAGTGAAACACCTCAGTGATCTACTGATGAACACACAATTCAAGCTGGAGAAACTAGAGTTAGTATCATTATACTCTACAGCAGTTACAGTCAGATTAAAGATTACTGTTTACTTTCAGGAAAAGAGAAGGATGTGACGTGTGGCCAAATATAGTGTCCTATACTCTGAACATGTGATTTGCATGTAACACACACACACACACACACCGTGAACACACACACACACACTCTCTCTCACACACACACACACACACACACACACACACGCACACACAGTGAACACACACACACCGTGAACACACACACGCACTCTCTCTCTCTCTCTCTCTCTCTCTCTCTCTCTCACACTCACACTCACACGCGCACACACACACACACACACACACACACCGTGAACACACACTCTCACTCTCTCTCTCTCTCTCTCTCTCTCTCTCTCACACACACACACACACACACTCACTCAGTTAGTATCATTATACTCTACAGCAGTTACAGTCAGATTAAAGATTAACGTTTACTTTCAGAAAGTCACCATGAAATTAAAGTTGTCAGTTATTATTTTTATGGAGTATTGCAGTGCTGAAGTGATTTATCTGAGCACATAATGTATTTCTAATCCTGATCTTTGATCTGAATAACTTTCCTTCTCCTCACAACTGTCATGAATCCTGTCCGCGGTCTTCCGTCCGCTCTCCACCAGAGGTCCCGCTCCTATTATATTGACTCACACTACAGACTGTTATGTGTCCCCCGGACTACATTTCCCATGATCCATTGCACTGATTAACCATAACTGAAGGAGATTCATCTGTGATTATGAACGTGATATTTAATAGCTTGACAGTGAACTACGGTTCTGTTTATTAAATGCTGCTCCATCTGAAATCAATCACTTTAAATAATAGTGTAAGTATTAAAATAACAAACTCAAATGGACAAAAATGTGTTTTAAGCTTATTCATATTTTGAGTCTCTTCTCCCTCACCTCACAGTGCTTTAGTCCAGGGCCTGCTTTCTTCTTGTACATATCACACACACACACACACACACACACTCACACACAGACACACACACACACACACATTTTTCGATGAGTCCACTAGTGATAATAACGTTACCTGCCTGACAGAAAGGGTTGCCAGGTTTTCAAAACAAAATCCACCTAATTGCTTCTCAAAACTAGCCCAAACTAACCACATTTCGAGGGGGTCCCTTGGTAAAAATAGCATTCAGGGGCTAAAATACACGTCACTGGGGTCGTTTCAACCCAGAGCAACATTGATAAAGTTTCAGATCGATGAGAAAACTGCAGACTTGGCAACACTGTGAGGATAGTAATGTCTACAACAGACTCAAGCGCTGTCTCCTGCTGCACTAATAGTAGTAAGACTTTCCTCTGTGGATACACTTCCTCACAAGTGCAATTCTAGCTTTTACGCCCAGTTTATGCCCTGCATGTGATTTATTGAACAGCCCTACATTCAGAAGAGCACATCAGTTTTTCAGCCTGGTTCTCTTCTGAGAAGCTGGTGACCCATCAAATATAACAACAAAACATACATTAATAATAGTAATGATATTATTGCATTTTATTAAGTGTTTATTTAAATAAAATAATGAACTAAATAATAAAGTGTGATAATTCTATTTTATTTTAAAATAAAAAGGGACTATTAAATACAAATACAATTATTTTATAGTAAACTTAAAAATAAAGTGCTATTATTATTATTATTATTATTATTTTAATTTGAACCTTAATTATTATGTAAAATTAGAATCTCTTTAATTTTTCATTTTCAAACTTAAACTCAGCAAGCTTTTATTTTGGCGGGTTGCTCGTAAGTCTGTGTGCTTCAGTTACTAGAGTTAGTATCATTATACTCTACAGCAGTTACAGTCAGATTGATTTATCAGGGTACATAATATATTTCCAAAAATGAATGTACCCTTGTGATCTTTAATGAAAATAACTATCACTTTCTCTCATAAACACATCTCTTCTCTCGTCTGATGATGTGAAGGAGAGAAAACCTGTCAGTCTCATGAGATCACAGCAATAGCAAACAATTATCAGCTTTTCATCTAAAATTAATTCCTGACCTGCAGTAAAAAAAAAAAACTGTTTCAAAATATGATCATAAAATGTACTTGTTGACTGTAAACTACAATCTTAAAATGTTATTGTATTATTAATTATTGTATTTATTATTTCTGTATGATGTTTACAGATGATGAAGTACTCGCACATGAACATAACGTGTCTGATTCATTGTGTTTTCTCTTTCTGTCTTCAGTCTGTGTAGATGCAGTATTACAGAGAAACAGTGTCTCATCCTGACTTCAGCTCTGAAATCAAACCCATCACACCTGAGAGAACTGAACCTGAGCTGGAATCAAATAAGAAACACAGGAGTGAATCACTTATGTGACGTACTGAAGGATTCACGCTGTAAACTGGAGAGATTGAGGTCAGTAACATTCACAGACAAGAATCAAAATGATGAAAATCACTTTGTTTAACTCTTATGTGCTGTTCAAGGTCTTTTGAGACCCCAAATGATGTTTGCTGAAATAAAAACACATGTTCCCTTTATCTAAATGACATGAGACTTTGTACGGTTGTCAACACTTGGTGCTCTACAAATAGAAAATTAAACTGGATTGATATCTGGTTGTGTGTTAGTGTGAAAAAAGTCACTTTCTGGAGACACACATTGAAATGAATGAGGAAATGATCAAATCAATATTTTTCTCCTTAATTTATCAAATAAAATCAATAAATCCACCACAATTCAGATCACAAAATACACAAAAATGAAGTGGCAACCCTTCCACATGTTCACAGTACACACACACACACACACACACACACACACACAAAAAACACCCATAGATATTAAAAAACAACCATATACATTAATTGGAGACTATAAAAATTTAGATTTTGTTGTTACATAATGTCAAAAATGTAAATCATATACCAACAAAATGTCGTTTTGTTGGCTGTGTTCTCTGGAGACCCCAAACAGCACGAGTGTCGTCCCCAAACGAACAGCACATAAGAGTTCAACAAAACACTTTATACTCAATATCTCATGATGAATGTGTTCACATTATATTTGTGAAAGATTCTTCATCTTAATGATGTGTTTGTAAGATGATCTCTCTTCCTCTGTTTGTCTCTTTCTAGTCTTCATGTCTGTGACATTACAGATGTTTCTTCTTTAACTCAGTCTTTGACAAACACAAAAGCTCTGCAGTTTCTAAAAGAGCTTGATCTGAGAGAGAATAAGATTGGAGACTCAAAGCAGAAGCTCATTGATGTGCTACGAGACTCAAACTGTGAACTGAGGTGAGTAAACTTCACTTTGTGATATTAAAGAGATTCATTTACCTCTGATATGTGAACAAATATATACTTTCAGATATTAGTGAAAAGAGTTGATCAAATGATCATCAAGCTTTATTTCAAAGGGTTTGTGTCAGAATGAAATGTAAAGTTGATAAAAATGTTGAACACAAAGGAGGAAAGAGAAGAAAAGCAGACTGTCACAGCTTTCTACAGCAACAGCTGCTTTATTAATGAGATCAGTAATAGTGAATCATTAGAGTTTGAAATAGATTTGTTCAGATTGTAGGAAAACGCTGGTAAAATCAGAGCAGATTCAGCTTCAGCTCACAGTCGTCCAGCATCACATGATCAATGTCTCTGTCTCTTGTGTGTTTTTACTTTGACAAGCAACACGTCACATTACTTTACACTTACTTTCTGTAAGAGATAATGTACCTCCAGCCGCTTGTTATCACAGAATAAACCCGACAGGGTGATCAGGACTTGTGTCCTCCTGAAGAGACTTATTCTGTGATAACATCCGGCTGCATCTGCATTATCACACTTATTATATGCTTTCTTGACACACAAGTGAAGAATTAGACACAATTTAGATTCAGCTAAACACTTCTGCTCAGTTAGCAACAACTTGAACAACAAGACACACTTTGAACAATGTCTCCTCAAGTCTACTATTAACAGGAATCTCCTGCGGTTTGGTTTGAGGGTAAATCCAGTCAGTAACTGAGGCACAAGCTAATAGCAGTTGTGTTTGAATGAAACGAGTGAGAGCGCGGTGCTGTGATACGAGAGAAGTCAAAGAAACGGCCGACTCAAATACCGTATGACTGTGTGTTATTCTGCTGCTAATGACGCACACCTAATGAATAACACACCTCCGAATGTCACGACTGACCAATCAGAATCCAGTATTCCAGCGAGCTGTGCAATCATTTCACTTATTTACTGAGACCAACACAAACATGTTTCAACTAGAGACAAACAGCTTTAACTAGTGACACATTTAACTGAAAGATTTGTGTTTTAATTAGGTATAGTCAGTAATTAATCTGATTACAGGATTTTAAAAAAATTGTAATTATTTTGTACTTTATTCCATTGAACTGATTATTTTCTCATTTGTTTCACCTTACAGTGTAGATACAGATCCATCACCAGAAGTCCCTGATAGAGTTCAATCACCAGAAGCTGATAAATGCTGTGTATCATAAAGTGAAGTGATCTTGAGAGGAGCAGTAAACATCAGCTGAAGATCCACAGAAGAGCTTCACTACTGTGTCTATGAGGAGAAATAAATGTGTGATAAATGTGTAAATGTGATCCATACAGGTGAAGAGACTCAGTGATTCAGATGTTTAAATGTGATTGTCAAGTGCAGCACTTAAATGTGTCAAAATATATAAAGCAAATCTACAATGTGTGAAACTTATCTCATGTTTTATACACATTATTATTACAACCCGAATTCCGGAAAAGTTGGGACGTTTTTTAAATTTTAATAAAATAAAAACTAAAAGACTTTCAAATCACATGAGCCAATATTTTATTCACAATAGAACATAGATAACATAGCAAATGTTTAAACTGAGAAAGTTTACAATTTTATGCACAAAATGAGCTCATTTCAATTTTGATTTCTGCTACAGGTCTCAAAATAGTTGGGACGGGGCATGTTTACCATGGTGTAGCATCTCCTTTTCTTTTCAAAACAGTTTGAAGACGTCTGGGCATTGAGGCTATGAGTTGCTGGAGTTTTGCTGTTGGAATTTGGTCCCATTCTTGCCTTATATAGATTTCCAGCTGCTGAAGAGTTCGTGGTCGTCTTTGACGTATTTTTCATTTAATGATGCGCCAAATGTTCTCTATAGGTGAAAGATCTGGACTGCAGGCAGGCCAGGTTAGAACCCGGACTCTTCTACGACGAAGCCATGCTGTTGTTATAGCTGCATTATGTGGTTTTGCATTGTCCTGCTGAAATAAACAAGGCCTTGCCTGAAATAGACGTTGTTTGGAGGGAAGCATATGTTGCTCTAAAACCTTTATATACCTTTCAGCATTCACAGAGCCTTCCAAAACATGCAAGCTGCCCATACCGTATGCACTTATGCACCCCCATACCATCAGAGATGCTGGCTTTTGAACTGAACGCTGATAACATGCTGGAAGGTCTCCCTCCTCTTTAGCCAGGAGGACACGGCGTCCGTGATTTCCAACAAGAATGTCAAATTTGGACTCGTCTGACCATAAAACACTATTCCACTTTGAAATAGTCCATTTTAAATGAGCCTTGGCCCACAGGACACGACGGCGCTTCTGGACCATGTTCACATATGGCTTCCTTTTTGCATGATAGAGCTTTAGTTGGCATCTGCTGATGGCACGGCGGATTGTGTTTACCGACAGTGGTTTCTGAAAGTATTCCTGGGCCCATTTAGTAATGTCATTGACACAATCATGCCGATGAGTGATGCAGTGTCGTCTGAGAGCCCGAAGACCACGGGCATCCAATAAAGGTCTCCGGCCTTGTCCCTTACGCACAGAGATTTCTCCAGTTTCTCTGAATCTTTTGATGATGTTATGCACTGTAGATGATGAGATTTGCAAAGCCTTTGCAATTTGACGTTGAGGAACATTGTTTTTAAAGTTTTCCACAATTTTTTTTACGCAGTCTTTCACAGATTGGAGAGCCTCTGCCCATCTTTACTTCCGAGAGACTCTGCTTCTCTAAGACAAAGCTTTTATAGCTAATCATGTTACAGACCTGATATCAATTAACTTAATTAATCACTAGATGTTCTCCCAGCTGAATCTTTTCAAAACTGCTTGCTTTTTTAGCCATTTGTTGCCCCCGTGCCAACTTTTTTGAGACCTGTAGCAGGCATTAAATTTTAAATGAGCTAATTAAGTGGATAAAAGTGTAAAATTTCTCAGTTTAAACATTTGCTACGTTATCTATGTTCTATTGTGAATAAAATATTGGCTCATGTGATTTGAAATTCCTTTAGTTTTCATTTTATTAAAATTTAAAAAACGTCCCAACTTTTCCGGAATTCGGGTTGTATTTTGTGATCGCGCTGGTTCCAGTGACTTATCTATTATTAGTTTTCTGATAACTTCTTTGTCAGTGAAATGAGGGAGTGTGATTTTGTTCCAGAGAGGCGTGTAAAGGGTGTTTTAATGAAGCGCTGAGGAGTTTCTGACCCGACGGTGGAAACACAGAGTGATTCTGGGCTCAGTGCTACAAGTCTGAATTATTATGAGACACTGACACGTCATCAAAGTATTAGTCCTTTACCACGTCACAAACTCAACACTGATTTTAGTAGATTTTAAACCTGGAACACAAAAATATTGCAAAAATCACAGAATTAACCAGATTTGTTCAACAATTAAAATGAATGAATGCTAACATTGTCTTCTATGATGTGCAACACACACACCTCTGATACAATCTCAGAAAAAGTAGTCTGGGGTTTCATGACCCTCACTGACCGTTACCTTGTTTGAAGCACACTATATATTTGTATAGTTGTATAGTTCATATATTGTTGTATAGTTCATCTGTCTATATTCTATACTGTATATGTTTGTGTAAGAGAGACTTGTAAAGTAAGTTATCTAAAGTAATCTAAACATTTGAAAGTTCTGCTAATACAGCAGGTCAAATACACAACCCAATATCCAATCATTTCAGTTAATAATACCAAAAATGCACAAACATTTCTCTTATCCAGTGGGACAGAACTGTTTTCATTGTGTTTATTAATGGTATTATTCATAGTGTTTATTGATGCTTCATATCATCTCTCTGTCATCAAACACCAGATTAATGAATGTGTAACACAACTGAACAGAACCGGTCCAGACTGGGCTTTATTCTGTGCAGGCATTGCTTCTTCAGTCTGACCTGTTTCAGAGAAATATTACTGTACTTCACATCTACACACACAGACAAACCTACAGTTTTATTTAGATGTGCAAAGTTGAATCTGTGAAGCAAAGCTGATCAAGTCACTGGACAGAGCAGAGCGAATGCATTTACGTTGTAGTGATGTTCAGACCAGAATCAGTTTAAACACAAATACACAGCAGTCAGGACTTTTATTTTAGACAATATGATCCGTTTTAGACAAAAGATAAAATAAGAATTATATGACAGAAATAAAAAGATATGAAAGATTTTAACACCTTTCACACAAGGTTGTTAGGAATTAAAACTTCATTGTATTTCTATCAAGAATCAGCACAAATTGTACATAAATCACGAGAAGTGTCAATTATTTGATTAAATGAACAACTTATTTGTTTTTCTGTTTAGAAGACCAAATTGTGGAAAATTATCCAAAGATATTCAGACTCTCTTCCTCTGTTTTTTGTTTTATCAAGACATTGTGACTTTATTAAATAGTTTTCTTCTATCTTCTCTCTTTCTCTCAATGTAGATTAAGATGGTGTGGTTTGACAGATGAAGGTTGTTCTGCTGTGACTTCATGAACATAACGTGTCTGATTCATTGTGTTTTCTCTTTCTGTCTTCAGTCTGTGGGGATGCAGTATTACAGAGCAACAGTGTCTCATCCTGACTTCAGCTCTGAAATCAAACCCATCACACCTGAGAGAACTGAACCTGAGCTGGAATAAACTACTAGGAGACTCTGGAGTGAAACACCTCAGTGATCTACTGATGAACACACAATTCAAGCTGGAGAAACTAGAGTTAGTATCATTATACTCTACAGCAGTTACAGTCAGATTAAAGATTACTGTTTACTTTCAGAAAGTCACCATGAAATTAAAGTTGTCAGTTATTATTTTTTATGGAGTATTGCAGTGCTGAAATGATTTATCTGAGCACATAATGTATTTCTAATCCTGATCTTTGATCTGAATAACTTTCCTTCTCCTCACAACTGTCATGAATCCTGTCCGTGGTCTTCCGTCCGCTCTCCACCAGAGGTCCCGCTCCTATTATATTGACTCACACTACACAGACTGTTATGTGTCCCCCGGACTACATTTCCCATGATCCATTGCACTGATTAGCCATAACTGAAGGAGATTCATCTGTGATATCTTGATAGTGAACTACGGTTCTGTGTATTAAATACTGCTCCATCTGAAATCACATCGAATCACAATCAGGACCCCCCCCCCCAATCTGAGGGTTGCCCCCCTTAAAAATATGATTAAAAACCATGCGTTTTATTGTAAAAAAAAACAATATTTTATACTTTGAATAATAGTGTAAGTATTAAAATAACAAACACAAACGTGGCAAAAATGTGTTTTATATTTATAAATATTTTGAGTCTCCCCTCCGCTGCCTCACAGTGCTTTGATCCAAATGCCTTTTTCTTTTACATCACCCACGCACACACTCACACACACACACACACACACACACACACAACACACACACACACGAGTTCGATGAGAGAGATCAAAGTCAATAGTTGCCCAAAACTCCAAACTTGCCCAAATTAAAAGGGGAAGTCTTGGCCTAGTGGTTAGAGAGTTTGACTCCTAACCCTAAGGTTGTGGGTTTGAGTCTCGGACCGGCAATACCACAACTGAGGTGTGCACTTTATAGAGCAAATCTTTGATTTGTATAAAAAGACTTTGATTCTTGAAGTAATGCCGCAGTTGTCACAGGAAAAAACTTTTCCCCTGCAAGCGCCAATCTGAAAGCCAGAAACACGTAAGTGTGAAAAAGGCTAATCGCGCAGAACCTGTGCAAGCACGGCTCTTAATGGTATGTTTGTTTGTTGTTGTCTCATACTTTTTTAGATATGCTGTTGTTCGTAAACGCTACTGCTTCTGTTAGCTTGTAATATACAGGTTTATTCTGATGAAAGCTTTAATACAGCACAGCAACTACATGTGTGTCCATGTAGAATGCTTCTCATTGCTATGTGGAAATAAGTGTTTAAATTGAACCGTTTGTTGGAGCTGATCTGAAAGAGAGAGAGAGAAATGCAGAGCTCGTGCAGAGCGATACAAGGAACCGTATTAAGAGCCGCTGCTATAGAACATTGATTTTGAAACTTGTGAATCCATTAGAATCATTAAAAGATAGAATCACGATTTATATATGAACAGATTTTTACGTGCAACCCAAGTTTTCTCTTCCACTTCTCTAAAGCAGCACGGCATGGCCTCGCCCCCTTCGTCACATGTTCCCGGGGGCGGGGTTTATCTGGGTTTGTGATGTAACGGAGCTGGGAAAAAGCTTGTTGTAGTCCAGGGATAGGCAACGTCGGTCCTTGAGTGCCGCTGTCCTGAGTTTAGCTCTAAGCCTAATCAAACACACCTGAACAAAGTCATCAGGTCTTCAAGATTCAGACAAGTGAGGCTTTTTTTCAGGGTTGGAGCTAAACTCTGCAGAACATGCCCTACCCCTGTTGTAGTCCCTAGCATTGGACTTTCAGTGCTGCAACTGTGCAGATATTGTTTATGCTCAAACAGCAACATTGCACACTAACTTATGTTAAAAAAGTGAAATCACAATCAACCACCCCTTTAAAATAAAAAGAGTCAAATACAAATTAAATTCAAATACAATTGTTGGTAGCACTTTATTTTACAGTCCTGTTTCTCATGTACATACTTGGTACTTATTATAGTAATTACAAGAACTATGTAATAACTAGGTACTAACCCTGAACCTACCCCTAAACCTAACCCTACCCCATGTAGTTACCTTGTATTATCAGAACTTTCTTAGATAAATACACTGTAAGTACACTATAAGTACATGTTAGTACACGTACTGTAAAATAAAGTGCAACCCAATTGTTTTATAGTAAACTTTAAAAAAGTGCTATTATTATTATTATTATTTGTTATTATTATTATTATCGGAACCATAGTTATTATTTTTTCATCTTCAAACTTAAACTCAGCAAGCTTTTATTTTGGCGGGTTGCTCGTGAGTCTGTGTGCTTCTGGGTTTAGTCTAAAGAGCGTCAGTGAATGAAATGTCTCAGTTCTGCATTGTGCTTTGAAAACGTTAACAGGAAGCCTAGATTTATTCTTTCAGTTTGAAAAGAAATCTTATACAGTACAGTTTGTGGATCTAAAATAGTAATTGTGCTTTAACAGCTGTCAATCATGTCGGTCCACAAACACACACTCTGAACTCATTTACAGCGTGCTTCTTATTTTGGTCGTGCATGCACACCTGCAGAACACTTATGTGCACCCCGTCTATATTCAATCAGTTTTTTTTATTATAGCACTTGTGTATCATTGTTCTTTTGTTGATTCTGATTGCTTCAGTTGTCCTCATTTGTAAGTCGCTATGGATAAAAGTGTCTGCTAAATGTAATGTAAATGTAAGGTTTTGGAAATGTTACATTTTAATTATTGCAGTGTATGGTGTTAACACATGATGAATTACTCACACATGAACATAACGTGTCTGATTCATTGTGTTTTCTCTTTCTGTCTTCAGTCTGTGGAGCTGCAGTATTACAGAGAAACAGTGTCTCATCCTGACTTCAGCTCTGAAATCAAACCCATCACACCTGAGAGAACTGAACCTGAGCAGGAATGAACTACTAGGAGACTCTGGAGTGAAACACCTCAGTGATCTACTGATGAACACACAATTCAAGCTGGAGAAACTAGAGTTAGTATCATTATACTCTACAGCAGTTACAGTCAGATTAAAGATTACTATTTACTTTCAGAAAGTCACCATGAAATTAAAGTTGACAGTAATTTTTTTTTATGGAGTATTGCAGTGCTGAAAACCTGTCAGTCACATGAGATCACAGCAATAACAAACAATTATCAGCTTTTCATCAAAAACTCATGAATTCCTGACCTGCAGTGTTGTTTTGTTTTTAAAGCTGTTTCACTCAGACATGCATCACGATAAGAACAAAACATGATCACAAAATCTTGATGAATTACTCGCACATGGACATAACGTGTCTGATTCATTGTGTTTTCTCTTTCTGTCTTCAGTCTGTGGAGATGCAGTATTACAGAGAAACAGTGTCTCATCCTGACTTCAGCTCTGAAATCAAACCCATCACACCTGAGAGAACTGAACCTGAGCTGTAATCAAATAAAAAACACAGGAGAGAATCACTTATGTGACGTACTGAAGGATTCACGCTGTAAACTGGAGAGATTAAGGTCAGTAACATTCACAGACAAGAATCAAAATGATGAAAATCACTTTGTTTAACTCTTATGTGCTGTTCAAGGTCTTTTCAGACCCCAAATGATGTTTGCTGAAATAAAAACAAATGTTCCCTTTATCTAAATGACATGAGACTTTGTACGGTTGACAACACTTGGTAGATCTACAAACAGAAAATTAAACTGGATTGAGATCTGGTTGTGTGTTAGTGTGAAAAAAAACATTAGACAAACACCTAGAACATTTAATTTATTTTTATAAATATGAAAAATATCATAAATCCTTAAAGAATGACACAAATGTGGAGTAAAAACATTAATGAACTGAGTAAAATTACATAAAAATATAGAGCCTAAACAGCTCGAGTGTCGTCCCCAAACGAACAGCACATAAGAGTTCAACAAAACACTTTATACTCAATATCTCATGATGAATGTGTTCACATATTTGTGAAAGATTCTTCATCTTAATGATGTGTTTGTAAGATGATCTCTCTTCCTCTGTTTGTCTCTTTCTAGTCTTTATAACTGTGACATTACAGATGTTTCTTCTTTAACTCAGTCTTTGACAAACACAAAAGCTCTGCAGTTTCTAAAAGAGCTTGATCTGAGAGATAATAAGATTGGAGACTCAAAGCAGAAGCTCATTGATGTGCTACGAGACTCAAACTGTAAACTGAGGTGAGTAAACTTCACTTTGTGATATTAAAGAGATTCATTTACCTCTGATATGTGAACAAATATATACTTTCAGATATTAGTGAAAAGAGTTGATCAAATGATCATCAAGCTTTATTTCAAAGGGTTTGTGTCAGAATGAAATGTAAAGTTGATAAAAATGTTGAACACAAAGGAGGAAAGAGAAGAAAAGCAGACTGTCACAGCTTTCTACAGCAACAGCTGCTTTATTAATGAGATCAGTAATAGTGAATCATTAGAGTTTGAAATAGATTTGTTCAGATTGTAGGAAAACGCTGGTAAAATCAGAGCAGATTCAGCTTCAGCTCACAGTCGTCCAGCATCACATGATCAATGTCTCTGTCTCTTGTGTGTTTTTACTTTGACAAGCAACACGTCACATTACTTTACACTTACTTTCTGTAAGAGATAATGTACCTCCAGCCGCTTGTTATCACAGAATAAACCCGACAGGGTGATCAGGACTTGTGTCCTCCTGAAGAGACTTATTCTGTGATAACATCCGGCTGCATCTGCATTATCACACTTATTATATGCTTTCTTGACACACAAGTGAAGAATTAGACACAATTTAGATTCAGCTAAACACTTCTGCTCAGTTAGCAACAACTTTGATTACAGGATTTTAATGTAACATTTTACTGTGATTGATATATAGTAACTAATTAATACTTTATTCTATTGAACTCTGATGATCTTCTCTTCTGTTCAATCTTAGAGTATAGAAGGAGTTAAATCACCAGAAGCTGATAAATGCTGTGTATCATAAAGTGAAGTGATCTTGAGAGGAGCAGTAAACATCAGCTGAAGATCCACAGAAGAGCTTCACTACTGTGTCTATGAGGAGAAATAAATGTGTGATAAATGTGTAAATGTGATCCATACAGGTGAAGAGACTCAGACTTTACAATCAAATAATGCAGCATGTGTGTTAGAAACATGATATTGAATGATTAATGTTGCTTTAGTATTCAAGCAGATGATCATTGTGTTTAATGTAAAGCTGGAGAATATTATATCATCATGAACTCTGTCTCTGTTAAAATACTTTCTTGGTGTAAAACTGTAAGGTCTCCAAATATCTGTTTCTAGATCAATTTGTTTTAATTAATGAAACGAGCAGGAATCATTCAGTTTGATCTCTCTTTGTTAATATTTCTTCTGCTTCAGTGTTTTATGGTAAATATGTTTCTCTCATTTGTGGGGAAGATTGTTGTAAAGTTGTTAGTCATTACTGTATAACAATTCAAACTAGAGTCATTTAAAATATAATATCTTGTGAAAGACACATTAGTGTTTTCAGCTGGATATGGATTACAAATGCTCTTTGTGTAATTGTGAAAGAGTCTGTTTGTGCATTTATTTTCTGAAAATCCTTTTCATTTTTATTTGGGAATGAAATGTCATCATTTCTAAGTGTTTCATTAAACTGCAGTCTAATCATAAATATGTCATCAGTTTTACTTCATTCAGATGAACGACTTTTCCAAAAGAAGATATATATATATATATGATTTGTTGTTGTTGTTAGGAAAATATGATATCCATGAAACTAATTGGAGTAACTCATAACTGTGAAATGTCTATTAACTTTATCTTCAGTTGATAAATTGAATCAACAAATTATAGTGTCTGCTGACTGTATTTCCATTAGGAGATATATATATATATATATATATATATATATATATATATATATATATATATATATATATATATATATATATATATATTTGACCCCACAGCTGACTGGGACTGAACACCTGTCTACATCAGTAACTCGTTCACCCGTATTAAGTGTTACGTTAAACTGCAGTCCAGTCTTAAATATGTCATCACTTTTACTTCATTCAAATGAATATGATATTTGTTTTATGATCATGCATGTATTGATTTAGGTATTTTGGATATTGAAGTCACTTAAGGAAGCCAGAGTATTGGAAATTAAATACCTCTCTATTACAAAATACTAATTATTGTTTGGGTATAAAATCATTTTCTTTTAAAACATATTCTAATATTCCTTATACTTTAAATTTAGAGTTGTTTAAATACAAGTCATAAATTCTCGATAAAATTCAGTAAAATATTTCTAATATTTAAAATCTATTTAAAAGGATTACAGTATGAAACATTAAAAGATATGTATCACACGTCTGATCTCTCCAAATGAAGCAGATAAAGAAAGTCTATATTTGTTCAGAGAAAAATGTCATTCTTTGACATGTTGTTACTCGGTGTGTCTTTTGTCTTACACCTTTAACCCTGTAATTATTCAGGGAGGGTAAGGATAGTATTATAAAGTATACTATTTTATCATATTTTTGGGCAATGCAGGCAGCATCTGAAGAGTGCTTTACTCCTCAGACCTTTTCTTCTTCTTTTTGGGTAAATCCAGTTCCACATCAATGTCTGTGACCCATGACGGATGTCCTTCCTCTGTCTCTGTTCTGTCTGTGTCTAGTAGTCTTCCTCTTCTTCATCGTCATCTTCATCTGGTTCACCTGCGCTTGATGTATCAACATGTTCTCTTCATCATTGTCAAAATCAGATTCATAACTTAATCTCTCAACAAACAAGTGCTGCAATAAAACAAACAAATAATATAACAGTGAAAAAGATAATTAGCAATATCATTATCCATATCCAAGATCCATATCCATAGGGTCTCTTGACCCTGTACATTTATAATGTAATATGATCAGCTGTGATTCAGTGTTTTCAGTTCTGCTTCCACTGTTTGATGGATGATGTTCTTTGGTCTTTCTCTCTTGTGTTTTTCTCTGATGTGCAGAAGAAATTGAGTTCTGGTTAAAGTTATCTTGGATGATGTGCCCAGTCCATCTCCAGCAGCTTCTTATGATGATGCTCTCCATACTTTCTTAATTGCACCGCATGAGTAGTTGTTGGTCAGAGATGTTTTGGAGCAGAAGATCTGCAGGATTCTGGAGGTTCATCATGTGGAAAGTTGATCGTTAGGTAAAGAGCTTCTGTCGTTCTCTAACATTCAGATCTGTAAAGTAAGGTGGGAGCTCAGACTCAGATGTTGACAAAATAACTTTATAATATTCATACACCAGACAGTTGAGTATCTAGAGAACAGTCTGCATGCACTGTGTGTAGTGTCATTTAGGATTTCATTTGGATAGAAATTAAATCCAAAAGACGGCCATTTAGCTTTATTAATGAATCAAAATGAAAGTGTGTAATGGTCAACAAATGAACTACTGTAAGTAAGTTTGAATAGTTCTATGATTACTGTTATTTGGGGGAATTATGAAAGGATTTAATTTCATATATAGTTGCTGTTTTCACCTCATTCATTGTGCTGATGTCTTCAGATCACCTGTAAACTGACACTTAAAACTCATTTCATGACTGAGACATTAAGATAAAAAAATCAAAGAAACCTGAAAATATTAAATAAATCTAAAACATAATAATCAATGTTTTTGAGCAGCAAATCATCATATTAGTATGATTTCTGAAGATCATGTGACACTGAAGACTGGAGTAATGATACTGAAAATACAGCTATGATCACAGAAATAAATGTCATTTTAATAAATATATTTCACAATATTACTGTTTTTGCTGTATTTCTTCATCAATTAGATAAAGAAAAAAAAGAGGATAAAGAGCCTGGATCAGCTTGTAAAGTCAAGTGATCTCGGTCGAGCTTACACTCGGGGCTTCTCCATCACTTCTGATGGGAATCATTGACTAGCTGAAGAGATTTCCTCTCAATCCAGGCCGATAATAAATAATAAAGTCCTAATATTAACGTTATGCTGTATAAATAACGAAGTGTGTAATATAAGGGATAAATTATGAGTTAAATTCCGTTTATTATAAACCTGCTATCAGATGCTTCATTAGTGGCCGGGTTTCTCGACAGCGATTGATCTGAGAGTTTAAGAGCGTTTTCTGAGTCATTTTACGATCTTTCGTTATTGATCCACGTGTGTTTCCCAGAAATGCACTTAACACAATCGCAGTATCTGTGCTTTAAGAGCTGCTTAGAGTCGCTGTCCGTTTGTCAAGTGCTGAAATCTCATCTTATAGAGTGACTCGTGATTGTAGCACACGCTCGTTTACTGAAATGTTCATCTAATGCTGTGTTCAGACTCTGTCAGCAGATTGTCATTTGACTGACAGCTTCTGATCAATGTGGAAGCAGACAAATATCTCCAAATGAAAGAGAACTCGGGTTTATCTTTTAATGCATTAAAAATATTAAAATGTTATATTCACTTTCCTTCAGTTCGACATATATTCAGTCATAGTTGGCAACATAAGTTTTCAATATCGTTAGGATATAAAAATATTAATGATATATTTTGGAGATGAATATTTCTATGCATTTTTTTCTACAAGTGAACTATTTATCATTTCCACAGTCTTTAAATTGTGATCTAAAAGAGTTTGTTGTGTGATTTCCTCTAGTGGACAACATTAGTATTACAGCCTTCATCTCTGTTAGCTCCCTGAGCAGCAGAAATTCATCAAACTTGACTTATTTACTCATATGTCTTGTTCATGTGTATGAATTTCTGAGAAATTAAGGATCCAAACACTGAAACTGATATCCCTTTATAACTTTAAACTGGTCATGTTTAATTGTTGCAGCTGAAATTGACATTTTGTGATCACTACATCATGTTTGTTTTCCTCCTTCACTCTCTAGGTCTGTGATACCATACTCTCACACACCATGGAGCAGTTCTCCTTCACAAACACCTTGTTAGTGTCACTGTGCTTCAAGCAGACAGGTTTGAACAGGACACAATGGTGTTTCCTGAAGATGCACTGAGCAGGACTTTGAAGGTCTATCCAGAGCTCAGTGAGAGTAAGCTGAAGACAGAGCTTAGTCTCATCTACTGCAAGGAAGAGTTCAGAAGCTCTCGTGCTGCTGTGGACCTTCTCCAGCTGTTTATGGAGAACAATCTTGAACAAGATCCTCATCAGCACACCCATGACCACAGCAGAAGTGATCTGAGAGCTGCTTCTCAAGCTTGAAGAGAATGAAGACTTCTCTGAGAAACAGCAGGACCCAGGAGAGACTGAATGCATTGTTCATGCTGTCAGTGGAGAAGAGACTGGGACTGAGATGATGATTTCAACCAGAAAGAAAAACCACATTGAACTCAAATTCACTGATTCATGGTACATTTATTGCATTCTTCAACAGTTGAAATGAACATTAAAATTGTAATATTTTATCTGGCAGTAATGATACATAATCACCTGATATACTGCTATTTTACAGTCCTGCATTACTAACAGTTTAATTTTTCAGTTTGTTTGTGCAACCCCAAAAGTGTTTTATAGCACCAGCCGTCACTGATTCACACGTTATAGAAACAAAAATGATGGTGTATAAAATGTATTTTTATAATCATTTATAATATTCAGGAGAAAGTCGGTGTAATGAGGGGCAGAAACCGAAAAGAAGAGGTTTTGTTCACTCTTAGAATAGGACACACTGGACTGAATCAGACACTGTTCAAAACAGACGAACATCAACAGGTTTGTGTGAAAACTGTGAGGAAACAGAGTCAGTGTTACGTGTGTTATTGGAGAGGAGGAAATATGAGGAGGAAAGAAGGGAAATGATTCAAATGATAAAGATATTTTTACCCCCCAAAATACAGGATTGATGGAAATAATATATAATTAATTTCTAAATGTCCTAGTTTGTCATACACTGCTCCACACTCCAGTCTCGTGAGTGGCATTAATTTACATTGGTTGTCAGCCACCAGTCAAATCAAAAGTAGTAGAAGAAGAAGCTTTCCTACAAGAAAAATCCTGACCCATGCTTTATTCCAGTTGGTGGCGGTAATGCAACAGTTAGGCTGCAATCCATCAATAAACACCAGAGAAGAAGAAGCAGAAGCAGCAGAAGAAGAGCCAGTTCTTCTTCAGTTTGGCGGTTTTCTGAGGTGAGTAGTTCACTATCTTCACGCAGTTGTAAAATCCTCTTTACACCTTTTGTTTTGAGCAAACTCTGTACATAGAAATCTTTAAGATGTGGAAATACTCTGATGTTATGAATGCGCTAAATAACATTATAAATGTGTTCAGATTCATAAGGACACATCACAATGTTTGATAAAGATGTGTTTCTATCAGCAAACAGTCAGAATAAAGTGATGATCTGCTGCTGATCCTGAATGTCTTGTTTAATGAGTGTTTCTAGTCTGAGACTCATCAATATTATCAGCTGATCAAAATCCTCTTTATTTCATGATAATAGATCCTGTTTTGATAATAGATCCTGGGGAAGTCGTGGCCTGGTGGTTAGAGAGTCAGACTCCCAATCGAAGGGTTGTGGGTTCGAGTCCCGGGCCGGCAGGAATTGTGGGTGGGGGGAGTGCATGTACAGTTCTCTCTCCACCTTCAATACCACGACTTAGGTGCCCTTGAGCAAGGCACCGAACCCCCAACTGCTCCCCGGGCGCCGCAGCATAAAAAAATGGCTGCCCACTGCTCCGGGTGTGTGCTCACAGTGTGTGTGTGTGTTCACTGCTCTGTGTGTGTGCATTTCGGATGGGTTAAATGCAGAGCACAAATTCTGAGTATGGGTCACCATACTTGGCCGAATGTCACTTCACTTCACTTCACTTTTCACCTCATTCATTACACTGATGACTTCAGATCTGTTCATTGACACATTAAGATCATTTTATTGCTGTGAAGATCAGAAAACAACACAGTTATCAGTTATTGTGACATTACAAGATGAAACTATCACAACAGCATTTATTCATTAGTCTGTGATAAACCATGTTTCATATAAAACACAAAACTAAAACACATTCAGTTCAACTCAATTTATTGGTGCTTTATTTGTACCTTGCAAATTTGTAAAATTATATTTCTATGTTTATTCTTTCACTTTTTAAATTCTTACATTGCTTATATTTAGCATCTTTTAATTGTGTTTTTTCTTATATATTTATGTGTCATATTTATGAAAAATGATCAGTTTGGGAGTTCAAAGCGGGTTCGCGAATCATTTGAGTCAGTTTGAAAGTTCGGAGCGGGATTGCGAATCATTTGAGTCAGTTTGATGATCGCGAATCATTTGAGTCAGTATGGGAGTTCAAAGCGGGTTCGCGAATCATTTGAATCAGTTTGAAAGTTCGGAGCGGGATTGCGAATCGTTTGAGTCAGTTTGATGATCGCGAATCATTTGAGTCAGTTTGGGAGTTCGTAGTGGGTTCGCGAATCATTTGAGTCAGTTTGGGGATCGCGAATCATAGCTTTATATGGATAGGCATTTATAACTAATTTAGTATCTAGTTCTAATTACGTTTTCCATGCGTGTTTAGGTGCGATATGTGAACTCGTATTTTTTGTTTTAAAAAATGTGTTATTTTTAAATGACTGGGTAAAATAAAAAAAAAAATAAAAAAAACTGGACACAATATATATTTAGTTTTTGAGCAACATACAGAATTAGTTTATTTTTTTTCTTTGATTTTGTTTCCCAAAAAGACTGACATCTTTATTTAACCTAAATATGTTATTACAGTTATTTAATTTTTGTTACATAATTCATATACATATAATTTATATAATTTAATATCATTTCGTTATATAATAATAATCATACACATAATTTGATTTAATAATAACCCAATGTGAAGCAAAAACAGAATATTCTGACAAGCTTTGTGAAATTATATATATATATATATATATATATATATATATATATATATATATATATATATATATATATATATATATATATATATTACTCTTTGTATTTTTGTCAATATGGTAGAATATTATCCTATTTAAATCGAGTTAGGTCAAAAGTAATCTAAAGTAGTCTGATTAGATTATCTAAAATGTGTAATGTAATGGATTATGTTACTAACTATAATTATTGTCATGTAATTTGGAATCAGTACCGGATTACAGTTTACATAGCTAGGCTATTTTAGTTCCCCTCACTCCACAACAATCCTTTCAATTAACAGTATTTAGAAAAGAACAAGAATGAAAAATATAAGAAGCTATAGCAATACAGACGACAAGCCAAAACTAATTAATTTAAGCCAAAACGAAACTGAAACCAACATTTGCTCTCTCATTCGACACAAAATCAAATGTTTCCGTATTTGCGATGTATTTGTATTTATTATGTACTTCACTCACATTCAAATATCTACGTAAAACAAAATGTTTCGCATAACATCACGGTGGTACAGTGATAACACTTAATGGCACAGATTTTACTACATATTTATGTTTTTTCATGTTTGACTGACTGTATTTTATTATGATAATGAAGAGACTGCATTGTGAAAGTAACTGTGTGTGCATGCTGCCCCAGCACAATCACTTGATTTATTTATTTTTCAGTGGAACTGTGGAAGCAACTTCTCATTTTAGTCAAAAAGATCATCGTAACTGTAAACGGTTTCCCCTTTATATGTGCACATTCACAATAAAAACAAATCTTTATGCTTTAAGCCTAAAGAAAAATAGGATGCTGCTTTCTGTCGTCTGGTTTCCTTTTGCGCAGCACATACTAGGCTACTTGTTGCACAGTTTTTTGTTCATTTTCTTGATTTATTAAGTAACAATGTATTTTTCGTATAGGCCTATTTCTCACAGAGCTGCAGGTGCGTGATGTGATATGAAGATTGTTTGCTGCTTTGTGCGCATGTAAAATGAATTCCCGGGAAACAAATGTTAGTATTTTGAATAGGTCACAGACACTTATCCTTTCTAATTTAATTCAATTCTAATTTAAAATAATCTTGTCGGTTAAAAGTTAATAATCTGTTAACGAGCGTCGCTTGTCGGTTAGGAAAAATAACCAAAAATAACATCCCTAACACACACATTAGCACACAGGTGACAGTTGACCAATCAGAGCGTCAGGGAGAAGTTGGAGCGTGGGGACTTATTAAAAGTTCCCAATGCTTCAGGAAAAGCTGCGTTTTGAAAGAGTTTTGCTTTGATTAACCACGACAAACAATGAGCCAATTGTTCCTGTGCAGTGCTTGCCATCTCCTCATTAGACATGATTCTACATGGATTATGATCATAATAAAAAAGTTTTTGTTTTCAGTATGTTATATTTCATTAAGTACTAAGTTAAAGCTTTCTATAGATATATTTATGTCTGTGAGGCATGTTTTCGCTGAGTTTCGGTTCATTTTTGTGAAGCACTTCTTTTCAAGACCAGACGGCAGAAAGCGCTTCATGTTTGTTTTCTTTATTTTATAAAAGCACAACATTTTGTTGATATTGTGAGTGAGCAAAAATAAAAGTAGACCCTTTACAGTTACAAATGAATCACTAAATAAATCAAGTAATTTCATGCAAGTGATCGCGCTGGTGCCTCCATGTCCTGCAAAGCACACATAGCTTCCACTTTCTGCACAAACTATTGGATATAGCACACATTTATCTAGGTTTAACGTTTAAATATTGTTATATGCTTGAACTCTTTTAGTATATCTATAGATCCTATTTTAGGCAAGTCGTGATGATTTGAGAAGGATAAATTGATCAAACATATATGATCAGCTTACTGTCTGCCACTGTCCGCTTGGTCATTACTTTAAAAAACAAAAAATAAAATGTAACAAACAAAAAAATGCTCCAAACATTTTTCAAAATTAACTTAATAAAAAAAAATCAAACATTGAATAGTTCTCACTACAGAAACATGGGTTTGTGTCCACATTTTTTTAATGTAGATCATTGTACCTCATTTTATAAAAATGGTCATAATTTTGCATAAATGTTCACTCACATTTCTCTGATTTATATTTTATTTATTTATATTGTAAAGCTTTTACTTCCATTTCAGATCTGATGGAGGAGAGTGAAGAACAGAAAAATCATCACGGCACAACCAGCGAAAACACTCGCTCACGGACCGAAAGAGTTTCTTTACTGAGAAGAAGAAACAAGAAAAGTTTGACCTGCACTCAGTGTGGAGAGAGTTTGTCAAACAAATTTACTCTCAGTGTTCACATGAGGATCCACACTGGAGAGAAACCGTTCACATGTGATCAGTGCGAGAAGAGCTTCACAGATTTAGGAAGTCTGAGGAATCATGAGAACATCCACACCAGAGAGAAACTGCATGAATGTGATCAATGTGGAAAAAACATTTGTGAGAGCTTCACACCTGAAGAATCACCTGAAAGTTCATTCAGAAGAGAAACCACATTCATGTTCTTTATGTGGAAAGAGCTTTTCAGAACTGGGCAATTTAAAACTTCATCAGAAGAAACACACTGGTGTGAGAGATCATGTGTGCTTTGAGTGTGACAAGACTTTTACTACAACTCAACATTTAAAACTGCACTAGAGGATCCACACTGGAGAGAAACCTTACAAGTGTTCACACTGTGACGAGATTCATTCGGTCAGGAGACCTGAAATCACACGAGAGGATCCACACTGTAGAGAAACCTTACAAGTGTTCACACTGTGGCAAGAGATTCAGTCGGTCAGGAGACCTGAAATCACATGAGAGGATTCACACTGGAGAGAAACCTTACAAGTGTTCACACTGTGACAAGAGATTCAGTCGGTCAGGAGACCTGAAATCACACGAGAGGATTCACACTGGAGAGAAACCTTACAAGTGTTCACACTGTGGCAAGAGATTCAGTCAGTCAGGAGACCTGAAATCACACGAGAGGATAAACACTGGAGAGAAACCTTACAAGTGTTCACACTGTGACAAGAGATTCAGTCAGTCAGGAGACCTGAAATCACACGAGAGGATTCACACTGGAGAGAAACCTTACAAGTGTTCACACTGTGACAAGAGATTCAGTCAGTCAGGAGACCTGAAATCACACGAGAGGATACACACTGGAGAGAAACCTTACAAGTGTTCACACTGTGACAAGAGATTCAGTCAGTCAGGAGACCTGAAATCACACGAGAGGATTCACACTGGAGAGAAACCTTACAAGTGTTCACACTGTGACAAGAGATTCAGTCAGTCAGGAGACCTGAAATCACACGAGAGGATTCACACTGGAGAGAAACCTTACAAGTGTTCACACTGTGACAAGAGATTCAGTCAGGAGACCTGAAATCACACGAGAGGATCCACACTGGAGAGAAACCTTACAAGTGTTCACACTGTGACGAGATTCAGTCAGTCAGGAGACCTGAAATCACACGAGAGGATCCACACTGGAGAGAAACCTTACAAGTGTTCACACTGTGACAAGAGATTCAGTCAGTCAGGAGACCTGAAATCACACGAGAGGATTCACACTGGAGAGAAACCTTACAAGTGTTCACACTGTGACAAGAGATTCAGTCAGTCAGGAGACCTGAAATCACACGAGAGGATTCACACTGGAGAGAAACCTTACAAGTGTTCACACTGTGACAAGAGATTCAGTCAGGAGACCTGAAATCACACGAGAGGATTCACACTGGAGAGAAACCTTACAAGTGTTCACACTGTGACGAGATTCAGTCAGTCAGGAGACCTGAAATCACACGAGAGGATCCACACTGGAGAGAAACCTTACAAGTGTTCACACTGTGACGAGATTCAGTCGGTCAGGAGACCTGAAATCACACGAGATGATTCACACTGGAGAGAAACCTTACAAGTGTTCACACTGTGACAAGAGCTTCAGTCAGGAGACCTGAAATCACACGAGAGGATCCACACTGGAGAGAAACCTTACAAGTGTTCACACTGTGACGAGATTCAGTGGGTCAGGAGACCTGAAATCACACGAGATGATTCACACTGGAGAGAAACCTTACAAGTGTTCAGACTGTGACAAGAGATTCATTCGGTCAGGAGACCTGAAATCACACGAGAGGACTCACACTGGAGAGAAACCTTACAAGTGTTCACACTGTGGCAAGAGATTCAGTCGGTCAGGAGACCTGAAATCACACGAGAGGATCCACACTGGAGAGAAACCTTACAAGTGTTCACACTGTGACGAGATTCAGTCAGTCAGGAGACCTGAAATCACACGAGAGGATTCACACTGGAGAGAAACCTTACAAGTGTTCACACTGTGACGAGATTCAGTCAGTCAGGAGACCTGAAATCACACGAGAGGACTCACACTGGAGAGAAACCTTACAAGTGTTCACACTGTGACAAGAGATTCAGTCAGGAGACCTGAAATCACACGAGAGGATCCACACTGGAGAGAAACCTTACAAGTGTTCACACTGTGACAAGAGATTCAGTCAGTCAGGAGACCTGAAATCACACGAGAGGATTCACACTGGAGAGAAACCGTACAAGTGTTCACACTGTGACAAGAGATTTAGTCAGTCAGGAGACCTGAAATCACACGAGAGGACTCACACTGGAGAGAAACCTTACAAGTGTTCACACTGTGACAAGAGATTCAGTCAGGAGACCTGAAATCACACGAGAGGATTCACACTGGAGAGAAACCGTACAAGTGTTCACACTGTGACAAGAGATTTAGTCAGTCAGGAGACCTGAAATCACACGAGAGGACTCACACTGGAGAGAAACCTTACAAGTGTTCACACTGTGACAAGAGATTCAGTCAGGAGACCTGAAATCACACGAGAGGATTCACACTGGAGAGAAACCTTACAAGTGTTCACACTGTGACAAGAGATTCAGTCGGTCAGGAGACCTGAAATCACACGAGAGGATCCACACTGGAGAGAAACCTTACAAGTGTTCACACTGTGACAAGAGATTCAGTCGGCCAGGAGACCTGAAATCACACGAGAGGATCCACACTGGAGAGAAACCGTACCGTACAAGTGTGTTCAGTGCGGGAAGAGCTTCACAGATTTAGGAAGTCTGAGGAATCACGAGAACATCCACACCAGAGAGAAACTGCATGAATGTGATCAATGTGGAAAAACATTTGTGAGAGCTTCACACCTGAAGAATCACCTGAAAGTTCATTCAGAAGAGAAACCACATTCATGTTCTTTATGTGGAAAGAGCTTTTCAGAACTGGGCAATTTAAAACTTCATCAGAAGATACACACTGGTGTGAGAGATCATGTGTGCTTTGAGTGTGACAAGACTTTTACTACAACTCAACATTTAAAACTGCACTAGAGGATCCACACTGGAGAGAAACCTTACAAGTGTTCACACTGTGACAAGACTTTTACTACAACTCAACATTTAAAACTGCACCAGAGGATCCACACTGTAGAGAAACCTTACAAGTGTTCACACTGTGGCAAGATTCAGTCAGTCAGGAGACCTGAAATCACACGAGAGGATTCACACTGGAGAGAAACCGTACAAGTGTTCACACTGTGACAAGAGATTCAGTCGGTCAGGAGACCTGAAATCACACAAGAGGATTCACACTGGAGAGAAACCTTACAAGTGTTCACACTGTGACAAGAGATTCAGTCAGGAGACCTGAAATCAAACAAGAGGATCCACACTGGAGAGAAACCTTACAAGTGTTCACACTGTGACAAGAGATTCAGTCAGTCAGGAGACCTGAAATAACACGAGAGGATTCACACTGGAGAGAAACCTTACAAGTGTTCACACTGTGAGAAGAGATTCAGTCAGTCAGGAGACCTGAAATCACACGAGAGGATTCACACTGGAGAGAAACCGTACAAGTGTTCACACTGTGACAAGAGATTTAGTCAGTCAGGAGACCTGAAATCACACGAGAGGATTCACACTGGAGAGAAACCTTACAAGTGTTCACACTGTGACAAGAGATTCAGTCGGTCAGGAGACCTGAAATCACACGAGAGGATCCACACTGGAGAGAAACCTTACAAGTGTTCACACTGTGACAAGAGATTCAGTCAGTCAGGAGACCTGAAATCACACGAGAGGATCCACACTGGAGAGAAACCTTACAAGTGTTCACACTGTGACGAGATTCAGTCGGTCAGGAGACCTGAAATCACACGAGAGGACTCACACTGGAGAGAAACCTTACAAGTGTTCACACTGTGACGAGATTCAGTCAGGAGACCTGAAATCACACGAGAGGATTCACACTGGAGAGAAACCTTACAAGTGTTCACACTGTGGCAAGATTCAGTCAGTCAGGAGACCTGAAATCACACGAGAGGATTCACACTGGAGAGAAACCGTACAAGTGTTCACACTGTGGCAAGATTCAGTCAGTCAGGAGACCTGAAATCACACGAGAGGATTCACACTGGAGAGAAACCGTACAAGTGTTCACACTGTGACAAGAGATTCAGTCGGTCAGGAGACCTGAAATCACACGAGAGGATCCACACTGTAGAGAAACCTTACAAGTGTTCACACTGTGGCAAGATTCAGTCAGTCAGGAGACCTGAAATCACACGAGAGGATTCACACTGGAGAGAAACCGTACAAGTGTTCACACTGTGACAAGAGATTCAGTCGGTCAGGAGACCTGAAATCACACAAGAGGATTCACACTGGAGAGAAACCTTACAAGTGTTCACACTGTGACAAGAGATTCAGTCAGGAGACCTGAAATCAAACAAGAGGATCCACACTGGAGAGAAACCTTACAAGTGTTCACACTGTGACAAGAGATTCAGTCAGTCAGGAGACCTGAAATAACACGAGAGGATTCACACTGGAGAGAAACCTTACAAGTGTTCACACTGTGAGAAGAGATTCAGTCAGTCAGGAGACCTGAAATCACACGAGAGGATTCACACTGGAGAGAAACCGTACAAGTGTTCACACTGTGACAAGAGATTTAGTCAGTCAGGAGACCTGAAATCACACGAGAGGATTCACACTGGAGAGAAACCTTACAAGTGTTCACACTGTGACAAGAGATTCAGTCGGTCAGGAGACCTGAAATCACACGAGAGGATTCACACTGTAGAGAAACCTTACAAGTGTTCACACTGTGGCAAGAGATTCATTCGGTCAGGAGACCTGAAATCACACGAGAGGATCCACACTGGAGAGAAACCTTACAAGTGTTCACACTGTGACAAGAGATTCAGTCAGGAGACCTGAAATCACACGAGAGGATTCACACTGGAGAGAAACCTTACAAGTGTTCACACTGTGACAAGAGATTCAGTCGGTCAGGAGACCTGAAATCACACGAGAGGATCCACACTGGAGAGAAACCTTACAAGTGTTCACACTGTGACAAGAGATTCAGTCGGTCAGGAGACCTGAAATCACACGAGAGGATCCACACTGGAGAGAAACCTTACAAGTGTTCACACTGTGACAAGAGATTCAGTCAGTCAGGAGACCTGAAATCACACGAGAGGATCCACACTGGAGAGAAACCTTACAAGTGTTCACACTGTGACGAGATTCAGTCGGTCAGGAGACCTGAAATCACACGAGAGGACTCACACTGGAGAGAAACCGTACAAGTGTGTTCAGTGCGGGAAGAGTTTCACACACAACGGAAATTTTAAGAAACACGTGAACATCCACACTCGAGAGAACCTGCACCCATGTGATCTGTGTGAAAAAACATTTTTAAGAGCTTCACACCTGAAGAGTCACCTGAAAGTTCATTCAAAGTAGGAACCACATTAATGTTCTTTGTGTGGAGAGAGATTTTCACATCTTCAGAGTTTAAAACTACATCAGAAGATACACACTGGTGTGAGAGATCATATGTGCTTCGAGTGTGAGAAGACTTTTATTACAGCTACACATTTGAAACAGCAGAGGATCCACACTGTTTCACTCAAACATCTTCTACACAAACACACTAAACACATTCAGAGTAGATCATCTTCAGATCCAGCACAAGTTAACAACTTTATTAATCCCACAAGTGACAGTTAGCATAGTAGCATCATGACAAACACAAGATATCACATAGAAATACAGAAAACACAAGTAAAAACACAACCCAACATGCTTCATAAATAAATTTGTTAAAAAAAATGTATTCTTGTCTTTTCTGAGGTAAAATATTGTGACTATTCATAAGCCTTTTGATTGCTGCTATAAATGCTTAGTTAGAAAAAGTATAAGTTTAAGTACATTCATTATTTGTAGTTCACCAGCCACTCAATAAATGTGATACGCTTTGTGCTTTGTCACTTTTATTATAACACAAAATCTCATCTTTCCAGTTCTGTTTAAACACATAAAACATTTGTATGATAGTATTATGATGTTCTACATGAATGAAGTAATATTCACAGTCATGTCTGGTATGATCTGAATTCTCTCAGGGCGACTGCTACAATGATCTCAATCTTACAGTTAATATAAAGAAGGTAAATACAGATCCTGAGAGTTTAGAGATATTCTGCTCACTGTCGAGTGTGTGTCAGGTCCCAGGGTCTTTAATGTGAGTTGTAATGTGTAATGTGAAATGATCACGTGATCAATGCATCAGTGTTTGCTTTGGTCTGAAGTACTTCAGGAAATGTTGTAAGAAGATCCGGGTCCTTCTGTATCCAGATGAGCTCGTAGTGTGCAGTGTGTTCATATACACTCCATACTCGCTCTTAGATCTTTGGGAAAGTGATGTGTTGTATTGATTTGATATCTCTGAATTGGCTCTGTAATTGGTATAATACATATTTACCTGACTGATAATAAATTGTGACATTTGAATTGATTCTGACTTAACTAGAGTCAGTAATCTCAGAGTAATTATGTGAAGTGTATTACACCACAGTAAATCTATGCTCAGGTTAGTAAACAAAGCCATTACTCGATGAGACGCACGAGTGCTGGATGATTACTGACCTACAGCAGCGATAACATTACAGGTTTAAAACCAAGTCATTGGGCGCAGAACCACCATCAATATGTTTGTCTAATGAAGACACAGTTGTGTAATAATAGAAGTGAAATTGTGTGTGTGGTATGAATTAATTTATTCAAATTCATGTCAAAACAACTGTAAAACAAGACTTTCACAGCTTTATATTAATTGTTGAATGATTGTTGAAAAACAAAAAAAACACGACCTTTTCACAACGTGAAAAAAAATGGTTTTACAACGTTGTTGTGTGTTTGCTGGGTAATAATGCTTTTTTTAGAGCCTGATGGAGGTGAATGGTGCTCCTCAAACTGAAAGATGCATCCTAAAATTCAGATGATCAATACCTGCGCGCTTTCTTTCAGTTTATTTCGTGAATTTAGATGTGTGCAGTCTTCCGTTTGAGAGACACCCATGGATAAGATCTGTTGAACTGAAAAAGGCTCTGAATCAGGAGTCGATTATTCCTCTTGATTCAATCGATTGCTTTGGATTCGACTCTCGATTCCCAACGCCTCAGAATCCATCTAACCTGATATTTTACATTCCTCAAAACAAATATGTCTTAGTTGAGCTTTTAATGACAAATATGAACATTTATAAATGTTTTAAACAAAAAAATACTAAAAAAAATAAAACAAATAATGGTAAACTAAATTGAAAGACTAATAATTGGATGAAGTACTGCTTGAAAAACCTTTTTCTGGCCTTTTATAGTTATCTTCATCTTAACAATCATGAACTCTTTAATCCAAATTTGACCTTTGTTTGGTTTCAGCACATCTTCTCTAAGCATCATATCTTTTATAATATCATTAATACTCTGCTTCACAATGGTGAGGTGCTGCCTAAATTTCTGCCGTACTCATTGAATATCTGTCCATGTGAGAACAGATAAAGGTCGATCTCTCTCATCTCTCACACTTTTTACAGTCTAATGATTGAGATTCGAGTCTCAAACAAGATCTTTCTTCTGTGTTCCTGGGGTTTCTCTTCATCAGATCCAGAAATGGCTCTGTCTATCAGATACACATCACATACTCTTTTACATTCCTAACCATTTATCAAAAATCACACATATAACTTATTTTTTAATGTAACTCAATCTGTATATTTTCTGAAAGGTGCTGAGTTCAGATCTGCTGATGTTGGTCGTGTTATCATTGTATCGTTGCTTGTCATTGTTTGTTCTTCAGTCTCACTATCATCTTCATTTTACTGTCTGCTGACTTTTATAACATTGTCTGGAAAATAAACATTATTATTATTATTATTTGTTGTGGATTCTTCTGAAATGGATATATATAGCACTTATCTTATTCACTTCTCTTGTGTTTTTCTGATTCTGATGCAGGATTTTGAGGACAGTGATAAAGACAGGAATATGTAGATGAGCTCAAAATATTAGAGAATAAATTACATTGAGAGAAAATAAGACAGCTGTGATATTTGTCATTTAAACTTAAATTACATAAAATCAGTGTTATAAATGTTGAATACGAGTACAGAAAGACAGTAAATAATGAAGAAGACTCTAAATTCATTAGTCAGTCTAATATTTCCTGAAATGTGCGATTTAAAATACATAAATTATAACTAAATATTTGATTGTAAAATGATAAAAAATGTTCATTTCAGCTGTAAATAATAGGTAAAGTGCTGTTTTGTCTTTTTCAAACTCAAGTTTATGACTTACAGTCTCAGTTTTTCTCTTTTAATAGACATAAGAGTCGAAACTATTGAAATCTTAAATGACAGATTGTGAAAAGCACATATATCTACATCACAGCGACCTGTAAAACTGAACAGAGATGATAAATGCAGAAAATAAGATGAAAATAACTGGGCATTTTCTATTTGTATGTAGAAACTGAAAGTTCATTATAATTAATTGAGTTCTGAACTAATTCAATGAATCATACATTTCATATATCTTCATTATTCATCATAACCTACAGAATAACTGAATAAATCATTCAATCTGAATTCAAAGGCTATTGCTGTAATGAAAGAAATGAAAATAAAACCAGGACTGTATATAATTCTGTTATATAACAATCATTACCTTTCAGATTGATATGTTTGTCTTGGATTATTTGATATGATTTGTCTGTCATTATTCATTAACCCTTCAGAGTAGTCAAATGTATCAGAAGGAGGTGAATGGAGCAGATTGAGAGGGAGAATGTGAAGAAACAGCAGGTGGCGCTAGTGCACTGTTTTAGTTTGGGATCTGCTGTTAGAAGGAAGAAGAAGGAGAAAGCAGGTGTGTTTGTGCTTCACATTCCTGTCCAGTTGGTGGCGCTGATGCACGAGATCTGTTGTTAACTGGACTTTGATTTTCTCCAAGATGAAGTCGTGTCAGGTGACAAACATCAATCGTGAAGATCGCACAGGTGTTTAACAGCGATCACAAACCGGAAGTGTTTGAAAGACTTCTGGATTCTGTTCCTGCAGCACAAGATCGTCTGAACTACTGCAAGTAAGTCTGAATACTTTCACCATTACACTTATTTAGGAGAATGATGAACGCATTTCAGAGCTGGATGAAGCGGGATTTGTTCAGTTATAACTTATACCTGTCTGTCACCGAAGAAACAAACCACCGAGAAACAGAGAGATGTTAATAAAACAAACCGTTTAAAGATGATGAATGTTAAAACATTTTTACAAGTCTGTAAAAATATCTGTAAAAAATATAGTATAGCAGTCCGAAAATAATTCTAAAAGTGTTGTTTCATTTCCTCCTTTTTGTATTTTAAGCCGTATTTTAAGACCGAAAGTGTTTTGTGGTCAAATCAAACCTGTTCTTCTGGACAGACAGCTTGATAAACACGAGCAAAACAAATCTTCTTTTAAACTTTTTAATGATCCGAAGCTTAATATATAGTAACTTATTACTGATAGTAATGTGTAAGTAAATAAAGACGTGTGTTGTGGGTGATCTGAAGAGATTATTACATGGCAGTATATTTGTAGCATATTTTATTTGTATATTGATTGCTTGATAACTCAGAGATTCAGCACTAGTTATTTTCTTCATCATTTGTTCCTCTGAACTCTCATGATCTTGATCTGATTGTCATGTCCAGGTCATGATGAGCATCTGATCGTCTTCAGAGACACAAAGATCTCAGTGTTGAGCTGTTCATCTGCAGTATGTCAGAGAAGAGAGGAAAGATGAGTCTCTCACACAAACAGAGGTAACACTGAGTCTGCTTTCACAGAAAACAACAACACTTCTCTACAAGCAGTGTTTTCTCTCACTGTTGTCATGTCTAATGATTTGAAAAACAAAGCAGAACTTCCTCTAAACGTGTTTAGATTGTCTCGGGTTAAAAACAGCTTGAACTTGTTAAATGTCTAATATACAGGAATATTTAAATCCTGTACAACCCCAGAATTAAAATGTTTTTCACTTTAGTTTCAGGTTGCACATTTAGTGGATAGAAAATGTAAATAATATGGTAACTTAAGCGAGTCAAAATAATGATTGCAAACTGAAGTATCATTTGCTGTAAAGTGTTAAATGAACTAAAATGAGTAATAATTTCACTTGTGGCTCAAGTGGTAGAGCATTGTGTTAGCAGCGCAAGGTTGTGGGCTCGATTCCCAGGGAACACATGTTAGGAGAAAATGTTAGCCTCAATCCAGTCTTTTATTTTTAATGTCTATACAGGAGCGCTCTTTGATCCATAGCATTGAATGGCTCAAATATTATGGACAGGCCTATAAATATAATATTAAGGTTAGATAATCCACAAACTAATTTCAGAAGGAATCTCAGTGATTTGACTCTGGAGACAGATCTGTAATTATTTAACACAACACGCTGAATGTCTTAATTTTTCCTCATATAACAAGTCTGTGATGGGCATCATTGCATTAATAAAACATCTACTAATACTACAGCAATAAATATTATGTATCGCAGTCAGAACATTGTTTATTTTTTTAGCTCCAGAAAGATACTGTTTGTATTCAGTTTCTTCACTTTAATCTCTTTCATTCTTTCATTTCAAATTAATAAACAATCGCATCAATGTGTAATGTGTCTTTATGATGTTATGAGAGATAATATTCAGTGAATTTCCAAATCTGAACCAACAGAATCTGAACTGTCACTAAGGTTTTCAGATAAACCTTTTTCTTTATTTGACAAATATTATATAGAACACCAAGTTCATTGTGTCTGTTTGTAAGGATCTACAATTTGACCAAAAATGGTTACACTTGAGTGATGAAATGAATTTGTAGTAAAAAACCTCATTAAATGTTCACTTTGCTGGAGAACAGGTTTGTAAACCGGCTCAAACCCATGCATGCATTGCTACTGTGGTATATTTATTCATCGCACAGACTGGTGTTTTTTTTCATAGCATGTTCAATATATGTAACACTGCACAGCCCTAGGGTCTCATTTATAAAACTCTCCGTAGATTTCATCCTAAATTTTTATGTAGGCACAAAAGCTAGATTTTGCATACGCCCAAAAGTTTTCAGATTTATAAAACCATGCGCACACCAGAACCTGCACAAACATCTCTTTATAAATCCCAGTCAGGGGAAGATTGTGCGTACATGTAATCCAGCAGTGTCCACCATAATATAGAAGTAAGTGCACATCATCCATTGTTCTCGCTAAAATACTTCTCATAACATGTGATCTGACTCTGTAGTTTAGTTTAAAGATTAATTACTGAGCACCTATAGCACTCCTCGCTTTAATAAAAATAACATGTCACAGGAAAATGGTTTATTGTAAATGAAATTATGCAATTGTTTGTAAAATTATGTAGGCCTAATTTCAGTGTTAATCTCTTTTAATGCGAGTGGAATATTTAATGTAAATGTGTATATCGACATGAAAACAGAGTTTAAAGTCATTGTTTACTTCATTAATTTTCTCACTCCATGAAAAAGAGTTTGTACGCCTGGTTTATAATGTTTGTACGGTGTGTACATATTTATGCCAATTTTATTTTTTATAAATCCCAATACGTGCGTTAAAAAAATCTGTACGCAATTTCTGTGCCTATTTTGTGTGCACGCAACATTTATAAATGAGACCCCTGGTGTGTAATCTGTAGATATGAAGTCAGAAGAGATGTGTTCCAGCTTTCAGTAAAGATCAACTCTTGCTTGTAGAGATTAAGACATGATACAGTAGTATCCCAAATCAAAAAGATCCCGCTTGACTGTAAATCACTGTCATTTGTTTTAGATGACAGGTTTACATGATCTTGAAGTATGATGTAGATGAATCTGATTTTGAGTAGTTGGTGGATATAATGGAAGGGCCACATCAGAAGTGTCTGTGCTGAGAAAGTGAACGATGCTGAAGCTGTAAATAATGAAAGGATGTGAGAGTGTTGAAGATATAGAGAAGAGAAGATATAAATGAAGAAGGGGAGAGAAGTGAGACGACTGAGACTGAGGAGAATGAAGCTGAATGTGGCACAATGGTAGAAATGAAGCTTGTGTGTTAGATGAGGATGATACTGATGTGACAGAAGAGAGCTTGGACTCTACTGTGATGGAAGGAAACTTTTTTTTTTTTTACATTGCAGTTTCTTTTTTGAATTTATGAAATTGATTGTATTAATGTTTTAAAACTGTTCCCACTCTGTTCTTTGTGTCATCAGTGTAAGATCAGGATCACATGTGTCCAGCTCTGTGTCTGTGAAGAGTGACTGGTCAAAACATGAACCACCGGGATTCAGCGAGAAATCACCATCAGCTACTGAAAGGTATTTCATGTGTTTTGTGTTATGGCACTAGCTAATTTCTCCACTGGGATATCTGTGATAGAAATTAAATAAAACCATAAATCAAAGAACAATATCTGCTTTGCTTTTTAATGAACTCAGTCTGGAGCTTCTTTCCAGTAATACAGTTACACAAGCAGCAGCAAGGAGGCATAAATACACCATAGAAACATTAATATGTCTTTCCATCTTTCTGTTATTAGTGTCAATAGTTTTTTCCTTATAGGACAGAAAAACTTACATTTGTACTTGAGTAGAACCTTCTCTTTAACAGAATTAACTTATAACTGCAGCATTAACAGCTGAAGTTTGCTCTTTGTGTTTGATAAAAAACAGTAGCAAGAGATTTGTTTAATATATTGCCTTAACCACATTTAATTTTATTCACCATTTTGACAGTCTGCATTATGAGACATTAGATACAGACGTCCAGATTAACAGGAAACACAAGAATTTCACAGACAAACTCCTAGGAATCTTTCAGGTGAAAAGGATATTTAATTATTATACTTATAACAAATAAATTGTTTATTGGACAATGTTTCTTTTACAAATATTTTTAATTATGGATCATATATTTTGGACCAAATGAATGTGGATTTGGTTGAATTTTGTTCTTTTGCCTCTGTTTTTTGTTTATAGGATCTTGAGGAGAAAATAATCACATTTCTAAGAAATGAACTGGACCTGTTTAAGAAAATATTACAAAAAGAGGACAAGCAGTATTTTGTGAAGGACTTTAATGAGAACAGATGCAGTATGAAAGAAGCAGCTCTTGATCTCACGCTCTACTTCCTGAGAGAGATGAAGCAAGATGAAGCTGCTGATACTCTAGAAGGTAAGAGACTCCAGTGCTGTCAATTAATAATTTTATTTATAATTATTATAATAATTATTTTAGACTTCCACATTCTGTTCTGAACATAAACCCAGAGACTAAACAATCTTTTATTTCTGTGTTTAGATGAACTGGTCTTCATTCATCAGCTAAAGTGTAGCCTAAAGAAGAAGTATCAATGTGTGTCTGAAGGAATTGCAAAGCAAGGAGACTCTACACTTCTGAAGAACATCTACACAGATCTCTATATCACTCAGGGTTGTAGTGAACAGGTCAATACTGAACATGAGGTGAGACAGATTGAAGTTGCTTCCAGACGTCATGAATCACAGGAGATACAGGTTGAGTGCAAACATTTGTTTGAAGCACCTGAACAAGACGAGCAGATCAGAACTGTACTGACAAAAGGAGTTGCTGGCATCGGAAAATCAGTCTCTGTGCAGAAGTTTGTTCTGGATTGGGCCGAAGGAAAAGAAAATCAAGATATCAGCTTCATATTTCCTCTTCCATTTAGAGAGATGAACTTAAAGGAGCAAGAAAAACTAAGTTTGATGGACCTTATAACTCAGTTTTTCCCAGAGACAAAAGGACTGAGCCTTACAAGAAGAAATCAATTCAAAGTCTTGTTCATTCTTGATGGATTGGATGAATGTCGACTTCCTGTAAACTTTAAGGATAATGAGACGTGGTCTGATGTGTCATCACCAGTCTCTCTGGATGTTCTCCTGACGAACCTCATCAAGGGAAATCTGCTTCCTTCTGCTCTCATCTGGATCACCAGCAGACCAGCAGCTGCCAGTAAGATTCCTCCTGACTGTATCGACCGGCTGACAGAGATACGAGGATTCAATGATGCACAAAAGGAGGAGTACTTCAGAAAAAGATTCACGGATGAGAATCAGGCCAAAGAAATCATTGATCATGTTAAACAATCAAAGAGTCTCTTTATCATGTGCCACATCCCAGTCTTCTGCTGGATTTCAGCCACTGTTCTCCAGAACATTTTAGAGGAGAAAAGAAATAATGTTGTGAAAAACAATCAGACTGATGATGTCTCCAAAACACTGCAGGAGTCAAATACTGAAGACACTCCTAAGACTCTGACACAAATGTACACACACTTCCTCAGATTTCAGATCCAGCAGAGCAGACGAAAGTATGATGGAGAACATACACCAGATGTTTCCTGGGATAAAGATGCCATCTTTTCACTGGGGAAACTGGCATTTGATCAGCTGGAAAGAAACCATGTGATCTTCTATGACACAGATCTGGAAGCCTGTGGTATTGACGTCTATAAGGCATCAGTGTACTCAGGCATGTGTACCCAGATCTTTAAGGAGGAAACAGGGATCACTCTTGGTACCATGTACTGCTTCGTTCACTTGAGCATTCAAGAGTTTATTGCAGCCCTTTATGCACATCTGTTTCTAGACATAAAGAAGATAAGTATATTTGTTCATGAGTCGACAGAACAGGAAAACAAAAGTGAAACCATGATTGATTTGCTCATGACTGCAGTGGACAAGGCACTAGAGAGTGATAATGGACACCTGGATCTTTTTCTTCGCTTCCTCCTTGGTTTGTCACTCCAGTCCAATCAGAGACTCTTACAGGGTCTGTTGAAACAGAAAAATAGAAATGAGCAGAGCAAAGAGGAAATAGTTCAGTACATCAAGCAGAAATTAGAGTCTAATCTGTCTCCAGAGAGATCCATCAATCTGTTCTACTGTCTGAATGAACTGAACGACCAAACTCTGGTGAAAGACATTCAGACCCACCTTAGCAAAGGAAGTCTCTCATCTGCTGATCTTTCACCTGCCCAGTGGTCTGCTTTGGTCTTTGTGTTGTTGACATCAGAGGAGGAGCTGGAGGAGTTTGAGCTTCAGAAATTCAAGAAATCAGACGAGTGTCTCATTAGATTATCAGCAGTCATCAAAACCTGCAAAAGAGCTCTGTAAGTTAATATATTTTGTCATGTTTTGTTCTCATCTTAAAATTACATTAATCTACACTGATACATAGCAGGCTTGGACACTGCTGATTTAGTGAGTGAGTGACATGACATACAGCCAATTATGGTGACCCATACTCAGAGTTTGTGCTCTGCATTTAACCCATCCAAAGTGCACACACACAGCAGTGAACACACACACACACACACACTTTTATTATTTAATAATATTACTATTATTATATGTAGCTTTTTTGCTCACATTTTTGGTCAGTTTTCTCTTTGATAATTTGCGGATGCCGAAAATTCAGTGCATACCTACCTACATCCCCTCCTTGTTTACAAATCCAAAGCAAGTCCATACATCCGCATTTAAATGCAGAAGGGGCTTTCCTGATAACTTTCTGCGATGGCGTCATCTTTATTTTACTAACTTGCTGCATGCTGAAGGCGACCCAGCTGAGCTCACCAGAAAACTCAACACAACCGTCTAGTGGATTGTCTAGAAATTGATTTTATTATTCTACCAAATAGTATACTAAAAGATTGATACTTGGCATCTGTGTATCAATACAGTATTGCAGTGGAAAATATTGCTATACTATACTTAATTGTAGTACACTATCGTTTATTGACGTTAACCTAATGCTGCGTTCCAGACAGACAACTTGGATATACTAATTATAACACAATACAATAGTGTATTATATTATAGTCTTTAATAATATACTTTACATAATAATATATAACATACTTTATATATTTATATGTAATGTTAGGTAAAAAAAAAAGTTAGCCTAAATACACTGTAAGTCGCTTTGAAAGCTGTAATGTGGAGTCAGACACGCTAGGATCCAATTGCAGTAGAGCTGAAACAACTAATCGATTTAATCGATTAAAATCTATTATTAAAATAGTTGTCAACTAATTTAATCATCGATTAGTTGCTAAATAACTTTTATTTGCCATAAGTGGCTCATTTCGTGCATATTTTAAATCTGTGGTGACCTCAGTGCGGTAGTAATGAGCCACCGCAGGTTTTACTCAGCCAGTACAGCAGGAGAAGTAGCGAATAGCCAATAGCTGGCCTCGTTTTATGTCACGTGCTTCCCGAACAGTTCTCTGCAGCATTCAGCGGGATGGTGGAGACAGACGGCAGTGGAGTAAGCTCGAGAAAGAAAAAGAAAAAAGCGGAAGATAAAACTAATCGAACGAAGTCATCCAAAGTGTGGGAGTACTTTACTTTGAGCCTTCAAAAAAAAAAAGAGTAACCTGTAAACTTTGCACTACTGAATTGACTTTTATATTTTCAGATTCTCCAGTACAATGTTGTTTGCAAATGTTTAGTCGTAAAAGCTGATAACATTGCTTTTTAACAGTTAACATTTAAAGCTTTACAAACATGTTCTGTGATCAGTTTGTCGTTTACCAGTTCATAATTCAGTCATGCAGCCTAATTATGACTGAATGAGAGAGGTAAATGTTTAAATGTATTTGAAATGCACTGATCTTTTTCACACAGCAAGTTTTTTGTCTGTCCAATTTTTTTCATATTTTTTCAATACTTTTTTTTTCTGATGGATTTTACTTTAAAATGTGAGTTCCATTCAGGTTTCATGCCATTGGCACTTTATTCGAATGATTGTTTACAATTTCACAGCATAAGCTATGAAGCTGTTTCCCAGGTATAAAATGCAATGTACTACAATTTTATTCTGTTTTATTCTTATTCTTAGTGAAAATATGTTCTGAAAGATTCCTTAATAAGTGTCGCGTTCACTATGTCACGGGTGTTCGTAATGTAACGCAGGATAATAGGTGGGAGGTTTCACTTACCTGATTGAAGCACAGACCAGTCAAATCCCAAACAGGTGTGTTAAATCCAGTAATGAATGAGCGCGGGCTATAAGCGGGAGCGAGTATTCATTTTGGCATGTTGTCTCGTCAGGAGAGATGCGCCACCGGTAAGCTGCTGTTTTTATCCATTGAGTTTGTTGTCTTTTGCGTTACTGCTGTGCTGCCGTTATATGTGCGTGGTTTGTATGATTGAAAACTGTTACTTTGGTCACGCTGATAAAACCTTGTGTGCGGTCTGATGTTTAATATTGTCGGCTCGATAGTATCCGTGGCTATATAAAAGGCAAATGTTTGAAATTGGAGCGTTTCACTGTCACACGAGTTACTTCCTGTTTGCAGTGCTGGATGGGTAATGTAGTTGATCACTTTACATTTTGTAATGGATTACTATGCTCAGCGATGCCACTTAGAACTACACTCACTGTTTTCACTTTGAGCCAACAGACTGAGAACGCTATTGGTTTAATGTGTAACATTGACATTGTATATTTGGTGTGTGTGAAGTTGTTGCATTTCTGTGTTAATATGCATGTGCTTTGTGTAGTCATTTAGTTTAAATACTAAGTATATTATGATATTTATAAGATTAAATACTGACTATATTGAAATTTATATTTTACTTATATTTGTATATATTATAATATGTAAATGTATTTATATTCAGATTTTATGGTATATTATGCATGTGGCTATCAATATTGTTGTTTACATTGTAACCTCTCCATTTCTCCAGGTTTATAACCTGCTGATGTGTGTGGACTAATCAACTGTTTATGAAAAATAAATCAGGGTAAATAAAAAACCACAAAGAGTTGTAACAACGTGTCCTCTCCTGACGCCCCGTTCGGTGGGGATATTCTTAAAGAACCGAACAGTTATAAACCGCGGCCTACTGCACTGGATTGAATGCAGCTAAAACAGCCACGGACTGCTTCATTAAGGAAACTCAATCAACCCAGGATCAGCTGGCCTCTCACTTCTTTGACTGACCCCAAGTTTATCATTAATCAAACTGCCCGTTGATCAAGGATAAAGGAGCTCGTGTGCACATTGGCATTGACGTCTCTCCAGTCAACACAAAGGGAGTAACAATGGCAGACTTGGAAAAGCTTAAAAGTGTGCGATCAAGAGCACAGGCTTCATTCACCAAAAGGGCTCATACTCTCACCAAACCGGGACTCTTGGAACCGACTGAAGTTCTCAGTGAATGGAAGATTTTCAGGACAGACTTTTCTAAAGTCATAGATGCGGGACATGAGTATGCTGAAGCCCTGAGAGAGTCAACGGATGAGGAGGTCATAAAATCTGCAAACCAAATTGATGAAAAGACAGCGGAGTGTGAGAACAGGTTCCTCGAGGTAAAGAATGCCACCCAGGAAACCTTTTGGGCCAGCTATGCAGAGGAGGTGTTTTTTAAGCAGGTCAAAACAGCTGAGTCGGCCATCACTCAGGCAGAGGAAGAGGAAGTTAACCCTCGGAAGTCAGTCAAGGACCGTAGGCTAAGAAATAGAGGTCTTGAGAGAGAGGTCATTGAACTCAGAGAAATGCTAGTAGAGTGGAGGGAGTTGGTTCCTGGTTCGAGGGCATTAGATCTCAGGACACGCCACAAGACACTAAAGAAGAGGGTCCTGGCGTTGTCTGATAAACTGGAGGAGGACGAAGCAGACCAAGTGAAGGGTAGAGAAAGAAACCTGGAAGATGAAAGCAGCGCGGTTGGTGATCCGATACGAGATGCTCCTTTCATCTCTCTCCCTGACATGTCTGCCGATCTCCAGCTGAAGCCCAAAACGTATGCGGGGGCATTGAACATGAACACACGGCCCCTCTCACAGCAGAGCAGCCCGGAAAGGACCAAAGGAAACTTTAATCTCAAGCCTCAAATCAGCCTTGAAAGAGCACGGCTACCGACTTTCTCTGGTGACATGAGGGACTATTACCGCTGGAAGACTGAGTGGGAGGACCTACAAGAATTGGGTAACCCACAAGGTGTGGAATGTATAAAAAAGTTCCACTTATTAAATAGTCTCCATGAAAAGGTCAAGAAGGATCTCGTCCTATCTAGCTGTGGATCCGCCGACGATATGTTCAGGCTGCTGGACAGCAAATACGGGAACAAAGCAAAAATAGTCCTAATGATCACCAACGAAGTCCAGTCTCTTCCCCCTGTCAAAGGAAACAATCCAAGAAGAACCATTGAATTGATCCAGGCTGTTGAAAGAGCACTGTACAACCTCCAGATTCTTGGTGAAGAGGATGCCGTGAAGAACCGTGTTGTTGCTCAATCTCTTGAAAGCAAGCTTCCCAGTTCACTCAAGAAGGAGTGGATTATGCACAAAACTGACCCAGCAAACAGGTTCTCTCCAAAGTATCATTTTGATTGCCTCCTAGGATTCTTGAAAAGGCAAGAGGAGATTCTTGAGGAATTGGATCAGTTGGAGCCAAGCCCTGTGGACAAAGGCCCTGTGGAAAAGGGTGCTGCAGACTACCCAGATAAGAGAGGGAGGAAGGCTTTCACTAAATCCACAGCAGGTCAGAAGGACGACTATCCCTGCTGTACTGTCTGTGAAGATGACTCTCATGCTGGCAAGCTATTTGCGTGCAAGACCTTCAGGGAGCAAGATCTTTTAAGAAAAAGGGCCCATGTGAAGAAGCTAGGGTTGTGCTCCAAGTGTTTGAGGCCCCACCCCAAGGATGGTAAAGAAAGTTGCACACCCAGATACCTCTGCCCAAAAGTAGACTGTCGGAAAGGAGGGGTGTCGGACCACAATTACCTTCTGTGTCCTAAGCCACCGACTCCAAGGAAGAACAACAGCAGTGAGGAGCAGAGTACCATAAAAATTGGAGGAAAGAAACTTGGCCTAACCAACAAACAAGAGGAGTTTCTGGCAGAACTTACTCCAGAACAAAGAGAGAAATACAAGAATGCATTCTCAAACAAAATATCATCAACTGTATGTGCCAAGGCTGGAGATGGACTGCAAGAACATCCAGTGGTGATGATGCTGATGGAAGTGACGACAAACTCGGGATGCCTTATTGGCTCCCTAATCGACCTCGCATCTGATACCAATTACATCACCAATGAAACTGCTGATCGCCTTGGACTGTGCGGTGAGAACATCAGGCTTATAGTCCATGGAGTTGGGGGGATGAAGAAGACTGTCCTGACCAAACGATATTCTCTGCGGCTGAAGGTGAAGACATCCAAGGGAAAAGTGGCAGAGCATAGGATTCTCTGCTATGGCCTGGAAAACATCGCCGAGGTGACTCAATTAGTCACTGCCGAGCAACTGCAGAAGTTTTTCCCAAATGTACCCAGAGACGAACTGGTCCGTCCCACAAAGATTGACCTTCTTATCAGTCATCGGGAAGGTCGTCTTGTTCCCCAGCCAATCAGGATTGTGGAAGACCTCGTTCTCTGGGATGGTCCGCTAGGAAAGACCGTTGGGGGAACCCATCCCGATCTCATTGAGACAGTTGACATGGCCGTGTACTGCTCCGAAACTCATCTTGCAAGAACCATGAGATCAGCCTCGATGGCGTATAAAGAGACCATCATACCTCGGGAAGAGGAAGGAAATGCGCTTATCCGGAGCACAGCAACCGCCAACAAAGAGGTCTTCGAGTGGTTCAGGTGGGATAGTATCGGAGCTGCGTGCAGTCCTCAATGTGGCGGCTGCAAGTGTGGTAGGTGCCCCCCTGGAGGAAAAGAAATGACCCTTAAGGAAGAGCGGGACCTGGAAAAGATAAAAGAATGCCTAACATACGTGCTGGCGGACAAACACAGCAACTCTCCCCACTGGGACACAGCTTATCCCTGGAAGACAGACCTCACAGCACTGCCAAACAATCGGCAGGCAGTGGAGGCGACCTTCAGAAATACTGAGAAACGTCTGGAGAAAGAACCTGTGTGGAAGGCTGCATACAAAGAACAAATACATGAAATGGTTTCAAGAGGGGCTGCTGCAAAACTCACAAGGGAGGAAATTAACAACTGGGAAGGACCTAAATGGTACATCAGCCATCTGGTTGCACCGAACCCTCATTCCTCCTCAACCCCTGTGAGAATTGTGTGGAATAGTAGCCAAGAGTTCCGAGGCATAAGTCTAAATGATCTCCTTCACAAGGGTCCTGATGTACTCAATCCCATCAGAGGTGTCCTTCTGAGGTTCAGGAGTGGACTCCATGCAGCACTGGGTGATGTAAAAAAGATGTATAACTCAGTGTGGCTGAAAGATGATGAAGTTCACCTCCACCGCTTTCTCTGGAGAGACAACCCTGAGGACAACATTGAGGAGTTTGCAGTCGTCAGAGTAAATATCGGCGATAAACCCGCAGGATGTATTGCCCAAGTTGCAATGAAAGAGACAGCCAACCTTCCTCAGTTTGCTGATATGATTGAAGAACGGCGAGCTCTGACTGAGGACAGCTATGTGGATGACATCCTGACCTCACACGATGACCTCAAGACACTGGAGAGGATCACCAAAGGGGTGGAGGAGATTTTGAGAGCGGGAGGCTTCTTCCTGAAACCATGGGTTCTGTCATGCCAAAGTGGGAGGAGTGGAGTTCCTTCTGAAACAACTGTACCCACGACCCTGGTACTGCCCAACCAAATGCATGATGGGGAGAACAAAGCGCTTGGGGTCGGTTACGAACCTGAGATAGACAAGCTCCGTTTGCTGACTTCTATCAACTTCTCTAAGAAAAGAGGGAAAATGAGGACAGGATTTAATCTGAGTATGGAGGATGTCAGGGAAGGAACACCAAATCCCCTTACCCGACGCATACTTCTTAGCCAGATTGCCGCATTATACGACCCGGTTGGTCTTGCCTCACCAGCCAAACAGAAGGGAGTGATGTTGGTACGAGAATCATTCCAGGAAGCTGGCAAGGACAACCCATCTAAAGACACATGGGATGCCCCTCTCTCACTAAAACTTAGAGAAGCCGCAATAACGCTCTTTGAAGAATTTGTGAGACTTGGCCAGGTAAGGTTTGAGAGAAGCCTCACGCCTCCTGGAGCCATAGGCCCACCGACAGGGATCACGTTCTCAGATGGAAGCGAATCCTCCTATGGAGCCGTACTCTACCTGCGGTGGGAAATCCGAGACAAGGTGGTAATGAAGTTGGTGGAATCCAAGGCTAAACTCACCCCTCTCGACCAAAAGGGAGATGTGATCAAAGCAGAACTTTGTGGCGCGGTCTTCGCTACCCGCCTAAAAAAGTATTTTGAGAAGCACTGCCACATTAAAGTCAAGCAATGGATTCACTTTGTGGACAGCCAAACAATCCTGGCAGCCATCCAAAAGGACAGCTACGGCTTCCAGACCTTTTTCGCAAATCGAATCGGTGAGATTCAGAAAGCCGGACATGTGGAAGATTGGAGGTGGATTGAAGGCAGACGAAACATTGCGACATTCTTACCAGAGGTGCAACTCCGGAGGAACTTAATGAAGGGTCAGAATTGCAGCAAGGCCCTGAGTTTCTGAAATGGCCTAAGACCGACTGGCCTATGAAGATGGCCAGTGAGATTACACCCTCTGCTGCTGAAGATGTGGGAAAACTTCAGCGGAAAGCCTTCTCAGCTGTGATTACCAGGGCCCAGTCAAAAGAAAGAACTGACCTTAACGGGCCTGACATCAAGGCGGACCTCAGACATGGGGTCAACGGTAGATCAACATCACCAGCTGTCCCGGGTGCAACATCAGTGGCAGGCAGACAGAGAAGGCCCTGGGCGATTGGTTTGGTACGCCTTGTGGAACCTCAACGCTTCAGTTCTCTGTCTAAGCTGTGTGGTTCCATAGCCTGGACTCGAAGGGCTGCGGAAACCTGGCTGAGAAAATGCCAGGCACCTGACTCATCAAAGTGGGAGGCAAACTGTTCTATCCTGTCAACTGAGGAGAGAGCGCAAGCTTTCCAAGACCTGGTCCTCGCAGCCCAAGATGGCAGTCAGTTCCTGGACTCAACACTGAACCGCTTGGTGGTTCACAGAGACGAGAGCACAGGAATCCTTCTCTGTGGAGGACGAATCCAGTCCTGGAAAGAAGATGGAACAGCTGTTCCTTTAATTCCATTTCGTTCATGGCTCGCAACACTACTGTCAAGAGAAGCTCATGACGAGAACCATGAAGGTGTTGCTGCCACGCTTCTGCGCACCAGGAGGAAGGCATGGATTGTGCAAGGTCGGAGGATAGTAAAGAAAGTTGCAAACAACTGTATTACATGTCGCAAACTGAAAGGGAAGATGTGCCAGCAGATGATGAGTGATCTGCCGCCAGAACGCTCACAGCGTGCTAACCCATTTGAGTATACCACACTAGACCTCTTTGGCCCCTTTGAAATTAAGGATGCTGTCAAGAAAAGAACAGGAAAAAAAGTTTGGGGCATAGTATTCTGTTGCATGGCATCAAGGGCAGTCCATGTGGACCTCGTTGACGACCAATCATCGGAAAGCTTTCTCCAAACTTACTCTCGCTTTGTAGCATTGAGAGGCAATCCCAGAAAATTGTGGTCAGATAGGGGAACCAATTTCATTGGAGCTAAACCTGCCCTACAAGACTTGCATAGGTACTTAGCTACCTTACGGGAAGCATCCATAGAAGACAAAGCCGCCAAGAATGGGACAGTGTGGGCATGGAACTTTCATCCGGCTGACGCACCTCATCGCAACGGGTCTGTGGAAGCTGCAGTTAAGCTCATAAAAAGGGCTCTCACTAGCCTCGGAGGGACAACAAGCTCACTCACCTGGGGTGAGCTCCAAACCCTCTTCTACCAGGCAGCTAACCTCACCAATGAAAGGCCGATTGACGCCAGGGCACAAGAACAAGAAGACTCTATAGAGTATTTGACCCCCAATACTCTGCTTCTCGGGAGGACCAGGCAAGGGGGAGATACAGGAGGAATTGACTTGTGCACCCATCCCTGGCGCCGTCTCAGATCCATCCAGATTGGTGTGGATATGTTCTGGAAAAAGTGGAGTGAACTGGCCGGACCTAACTTATTCATTCGGCCAAAGTGGCACCAGACCCAAAGAAATGTAGCGATAGGTGACATTGTTTGGATTGCTGATCAGAACGCACTGCGAGGGCAATTCCGGCTCGGACGGATCCAGGCCGTGTACCCTGACAAGAAAGGACTTGTGAGAGACGCGGACGTTAAGACGTGTGCAGGCCCCCCTGCCTCCCTAATAGTTGGGCAACTGAAGAGGAATACTCAGCAGCTGACGTCAGTCATCCTACGGCGAGACGTGAGGAGACTGGTAGTCCTCATCCCTGTGGAAGACCAGTGACTCCTAGACCTCGTCTCTTCGGCCACCAGTTCTCCAGGCGCTGCCTAAACACCCAAACCCCCAATTCTGAAGGCATTACCTCGGGATACCTCTCTCTCTCTCTCTCTCTCTCTCTCTCTCTCTCTCTTTCTCTCTCACTGGTTGGTATGCTTCTATGCTGCTTTCACCACCACTTGCACCACCATTCACGAAGAATGAAGAGTACATACCCCATATGACCAAACCTGGCAGAACACCACACATCTGTCAGGGGAGGTGCTTGAACAATGACAATGGTGCCCTATTCTTCATGAAAAAAAAAAAAAAAAAAAAAAAAAATTTGTGTATATTATGTGGTGTAATGTTTTGCCTGTGACCGCCTTAAATCACATGATCAGTCAGTCAAGTGGGAGGTGTCGCGTTCACTATGTCACGGGTGTTCGTAATGTAACGCAGGATAATAGGTGGGAGGTTTCACTTACCTGATTGAAGCACAGACCAGTCAAATCCCAAACAGGTGTGTTAAATCCAGTAATGAATGAGCGCGGGCTATAAGCGGGAGCGAGTATTCATTTTGGCATGTTGTCTCGTCAGGAGAGATGCGCCACCGGTAAGCTGCTGTTTTTATCCATTGAGTTTGTTGTCTGTTGCGTTACTGCTGTGCTGCCGTTATATGTGCGCGGTTTGTATGATTGAAAACTGTTACTTTGGTCACGCTGATAAAACCTTGTGTGCGGTCTGATGTTTAATATTGTCGGCTCGATAGTATCCGTGGCTATATAAAAGGCAAATGTTTGAAATTGGAGCGTTTCACTGTCACACGAGTTACTTCCTGTTTGCAGTGCTGGATGGGTAATGTAGTTGATCACTTTACATTTTGTAATGGATTACTATGCTCAGCGATGCCACTTAGAACTACACTCACTGTTTTCACTTTGAGCCAACAGACTGAGAACGCTATTGGTTTAATGTGTAACATTGACATTGTATATTTGGTGTGTGTGAAGTTGTTGCATTTCTGTGTTAATATGCATGTGCTTTGTGTAGTCATTTAGTTTAAATACTAAGTATATTATGATATTTATAAGATTAAATACTGACTATATTGAAATTTATATTTTACTTATATTTGTATATATTATAATATGTAAATGTATTTATATTCAGATTTTATGGTATATTATGCATGTGGCTATCAATATTGTTGTTTACATTGTAACCTCTCCATTTCTCCAGGTTTATAACCTGCTGATGTGTGTGGACTAATCAACTGTTTATGAAAAATAAATCAGGGTAAATAAAAAACCACAAAGAGTTGTAACAACGTGTCCTCTCCTGACGCCCCGTTCGGTGGGGATATTCTTAAAGAACCGAACAATAAGCTTTGTTTTCGGGAACTACTTTAGGAGCCCTAAGGACGGCCATGGTGAAAACTTTATTTGAAATCTCCTTGTGAAATTTGCTAGAGTACGTATGGGTCAGTGTTTTGATTGCAGAAGAGTTCGACAAAGGATTACTGGCACATAATAAAACACAACTCCAGGTATTTTTTGATGAGGATATGACACTGCAAAAATCGACAGATTAATTATCAAAATAATCGTTAGTTGCAGCCCTAAATTGCAGTATTAATTTATAGAGTGGTCAGACAGGCAGAAATCAGAAACAGCATCAAGAGTGTCCAGGGATATCCAGAAATCAGTAACAATACCAGACAAAGGTCGGGGCAGGTGGCAGAGAATCAGTTGGTATACATAATCCGAAGTCAAACAAGGAAGGAACAAAAACTAGGAAAACGCTCAGAAATGCCTGACAGAACTAAACAAGACTTCGCAATGTGAGTGATGTTTCACTGATAGGAAACAGGTGTGGTTCAATAATGAGTTCCTAGGCAGGGGTTTATGGGAAATGTAGTCCAGGGTGTACTGTGTCGTGTGAAAGTCTGTGGTGAATAAACAGATGTGCAGTGACCGGATCATGACAAAAGCGTCTGCTAAATGCATACATTTATTTAAATGTATTTATTCATATACAGTAGAGAGAGAGAGAGAGACGTTATTTCCGGGTCCAATACACAGCTAGTTTTCGTGCACTTCAGCAAGTCATTGACATATTTTTCCCCAGTCTTTGAAGCATTTCCTACACCTTTTATTTTTTTTCAGTCATTTACTTTAAATGTGTATTTCTATTTTTTCAGCCCTTTTTAATTATTTCATTTATTATAAATTTAATAAAAAAAATAAAGACGAGTCATAAGGTGTACAATAAAATCCTTATATTATAATCACATTGCACTTGAATCAAGTTAAAGGTGTAATCTGCCGATTGTCCTGCAGGTGACTGATTAAATCTGTCTTCTTAGGATGCACTTAGGGCTTAACGATTACTCCAGAGCACTCGTAGATCTACGATTATTTTCAAGTGCTACTTAAGATACGATGCTTTTGGGAAACAGACAGTGATATTAAGATCAGTCGTACGATCATTTTTACAAACTTCTTAGGGTTACAAAGCTTTTGAGAACCCTGACCCTGTTTAGTTAGCTACATAAGAAGCACATCATGTTATTATAAAACACATTGTTCCATAGTTATTTCTACTCCAATATGCAGTTCAACTTCTACAACTTCTGCTATAAAGGAGATGTACTCTTGCATATCCTCAATGCATAAAACATTAACCTCCAGATTCTACACCTCAAGACACTCATCCAGAAAATAGAGCAGCACTTTGAAATGTATAACTCATTGCCATTAATGATATAAACCTGTTATTAATTTACATATTTTATTAAGGAGGAAATTTGAATCAATGCAATCTTAATATATATGCAGTGTATTTACTGTTCATCTAAAAATAATTGGTATATATATATATATATATATATATATATATATATATATATATATATATATTTACAATTATATTACATGCATCTAACTCTGTGATTTGATTTATTTCTCTTGTAGGCTAAATGATTGTGGTTTAACAGACAAAAGCTGTCCAGCTCTGGCTTCAGTTCTTGGATCAGATACCAGTCTGAAAGAGCTGAACATGAACAATAATAATCTGCAGGATTATGGAGTTAAAATGCTCTGCACTGGATTGAAAAATATTAATTGCAAATTAGAGATACTCAGGTAAGTTTTGTGACAATCTGTAGTGTTTGGTTAGAAGATCCATCTGTTAACATCAACCTAGATCATTTGCCACATAATTGAGGACAGAACTGCTTCAACTCAGTGAAATTTGCAGCATGAACTCTACATTCCACATTCTCTACATTCTCTACAACTCTACAACTCTACATTATCTCTCTCTACTATATATAAATAATTACATTTAAATAAATTCATGCATTTAGCAGATGCTTTTATCCATAGCGACTTACAGTGCATTCAGGCTAACATTTTTTTTTACCTAACATTATATATGAATATATAAAGTATGTTATATATTATTATGTACAGTATAATATTAAAGACTGAAATATAATACAATATTGTATTGTGTTATAGTTATTATATACAAGCTGTCTTTCTGCAACACAGCATTAGGTTAACGTTAATAAACAATAGTTTACTCCAATTAAGAGCCATTCTATAAGATGACATTTCAGTACTTGAAAAACGGACAGCGACTCCTAAGTAGCACTTAAAGCACAGCTACATGCAACTGTGTTTATTGCATTGTTACGAAACGCACGTGAAACAATAACGAACGATTACAAAATTACTCGTAGAAAACGCTCTTAAGCTCTAAAGTCAGGAAACCCGGCCCAGGACTGTACAATTAATCAAAATAAACTATAAATTGTGATATGGGGTAATGCAGTTATCAAATCCCAAAAGGCTGCATTTTAAGTTAGAAGAGCAGAAGTTATAATTGGCTGTTAAATAAAATAAAAAAAGGCAGTTGAACAAGTTATTTTGAGTTCATAACATAAATTTAAAAGGTTCACCTAGTTTTGTGTTCATGTAATTTCCAACATTGTTTGGCAGACAATGTTAACAGATTTCACCAGATGTATACAACAAAGTGTTTATAAACCTGTTATGAACTAAACACAGAAATTTAGAGGTCACTGTTCAGTTTTCCACCAAAATAAAAGCCTGATGGCCTAACATTTGAAAGTAAATAAAGACATAATAATTACAATAATTAATCTATCATTCAATCCTTCAAAATTGAAATCCTTCTTCAAGCCGCTTGTTCAAATACATTTTATGACTCATCCCTGAACCAAGCAGAAGTATATTTGGATGATGTACTTTGGGATGACTGTCCTGCAGGAAAGTCCATTAATCTGTGTCTCCAGGAAACTTTTAATGTCTTGGAAATCTTCTTATAGTCTTATACTTTCTAAAGTAATACAGTTATTTATTCTCTATAGCTTTTGCTAGATCTCTGTTGACTTTGCCATTTTTGCTACAATCTCTGAGGGGTTGAGTAATTTTGATTAACTGTAGGTTATAATTGTGGAAAATTAAAATTGCATTTGTTGTAGTTTCAGTTCACCAATATATAACTTTACCCAACTTTACTGTGAAAAGAGTCCATTCAGGCCAAAAATCCTGTAGTGCATCTTTTTATTTTCTTCATTCTAGAACATGTACTTGTGTGACAATCTGTGTTATAATGAAGAATAACATCTTTTCTAATAGACTTTCAGACTGCAGTATCACTGAAGAAGGTTATAAAGCTCTGTCTTCAGCTCTGAGATCAAACCCTTCACACCTGATAGAGCTGGATCTCACAGGAAATGATCCTGGAGAATCAGGAGTGAAGCTGCTCAGTGATTTACTACAGGATCCAAACTGTCAACTCAACACACTGAGGTGAGACCTGATGAAATAATGCTGAATAAATTATACACATTTGGGTTATTTATATTATGTATAAATTTTATTATATTTCACTAATTAAGTATACAATTTGTTGCATGAAAAATGTTCAAAATGGTCAAACATGAAAGATGAGATGCTGCAGCTCCTGTTGTTTTGATGATAAATGTCAGCACAGTTTAGTTGTGTTAAAAGTTACAGCTTAATCAGACATTTTGGGTCACTAGATGTGCTGGATGAGCTTCGATAGTTAACATTTATGATTGTGTTATTGTGGACATTTCTAATGAAAAACGTATTCAGTGTGATTTATTAACCTGATTGTTTAAAAGTTACTGAATGCACTGTACATTAATGTCCATCAAGCTCAGATTCACAACAATCTCGATCACTGATCTAGAATAGAGTACTGGATTGATCATGACGTCATGAAAGTGAAGCCACTGCGCTGCCATATTAGTTATCCCTAGTGTGTGTGTAAACGTTCTATTGAATTAATAGGAAATTGTATGATTTTAACGAGAAAACATCAGATAAGTCAGCCTTTTTAAATTACATTAGCGAACATCATGAACATTTTTGGGTCAGTGGTTTGCATGTGACTCAATGGTGCTCTCTGCTGGTAGGGAATAGTAAGACGGCTGATCAAACACTTCTGAGGCTTCACTGCCTTTTGGCAGTATAGAATGTGATGAGTGATCCAGTCATATATAGATCAGTGTTGTAGATCTACTACAGCAGATCTATCACAGGCCACAAAGATATGTGTGTCAGGAGAGGATCGGTGATAATTGTACATACGCACACATGCACAAATGTCTGAACCTGCAGTTCCTCTCATAATGAGCAGAATTACTGTTGCATCAACACAGACATCAGTTAACTAAAACTATCCAGAGATGGTCTGAACCCAGATCATGTTCCTGTTAGTGGATCAGCAATCCAGTTTTTGGTGAATTCTGCTCCATAATAATAGGAAAAGCCGGCATCAAAAGATCAATTAAAAATTTCTCTCTGAATGCTTAGCTCTCACAATCTAGTTATCTCTTTGCTGACTTTCCTCATCTCCTGCTTAAAAGCCAGAAAGATCTTCAGATGCTTGAGAATCATGATCTAGTGAGCTTCTGCCCCTGAGTTTCTTTTAAATTTACTTTTATCTTGCACATTGAATTGAATCCAGCTTCATCTTCTCTTCTGCAGGTTTTTGGGTCCTGCTGCAGATGAAGGCTGTCAGTATGTGACTGGAATTGTGGGTAAAAACCCGTTACTCCTGAGAGAGCTGGATCTGAGTGGACGTAAACTAGGAGACACAGGAGTGAATCAGATCTCTGCTCTACTGCAGGATAAACACTGTACACTCAACACACTGATGTATGTTTTTTTCATTGTTACAAGGACACTTTCAACCCTCAAAGACCGATATAGCCGCCCGCGGCTAAAAATAACTGTTGTTTTTTAATGTTTAATAACTTTTGAACCACTAATCCAATCTGAATGCTTTTAAAGTGATGTAAAGAACTGATTCTCCACGTTTTGGAGATGTCCTATTTATCTCATTTGGATATTCAGAGGCGCCATAGTGCACGTGATCACGTCATCACATTTTGACAACATTGATTTGTCAGAAGAAACCAATGCTTTCGTTCCTCTGAGCCAAACAGAAATGATTGTTGACGCGTAGTCCCACCCCAAGCCAAGATTGGTTCAAACTGTACCATATTCAACCAATAAGTAGTCATTTGAACAACTACTAAACATATTGCTTTTGAAATATGAACGAACACAAAGTGAAAGTGAAGTCTGTCACGAGTGCATGGATACAAACGCCAACTAACACATTTGCATGAAAAAACTCTCTGAAAAAGCAGAAAAACACACGACAGACAACTTTGACATAAAACAAATCAAAACTAAGGATGAAACAGTGGTACATATCTGATAAACCACTGGAATTAATGTCTTAGGTCGCTAGGCGATGTTCCAGTAAAATCTAATTTCACTCACTCATTTTGTGTAGTTTGTGAATCATTTGCACTGTATTGTTGAAGACAATTTGTGTAATTGTTTTACTAAAGCCTATGATATGCTTCTTGCTGCTGGGTGCTTTTTATGTGTCTTCGTCATCATCACCAGTATTTGTCATCTGTCAGCTGAAACATACTGGTAAATATTCAGGTTAAAACTGAAGTGTTTTCTCTTTATGCAGTCTGAAGAACAACTGTATCACAGAAGGAGGTTGTCATGTTCTGGCTGCAGCTCTAAATTCAAACCCTTCAAATCTGACAGAGCTGGATCTGAGTGAGAATAAACTAGGAAACCCAGGAATGAAGATCATCTCGACTCTGTTTGAAAATGTACAGTGTAGACTGGAAAAGCTGAAGTAAGTATTTTAAAAGTGTATCCCATTAATTACCCAGACTCAAGTGACCCACCACAGTTAAAGGCACAATATGTAATTTTTCTGCTTTAAAAATAGCAGATATCACTATATCTATGTTATATATATTTTTTTGTTGTGTACTTGCATTATCCCGACAGTTTCCACGAACTTTAAAATCCGGAGAAAATTATAGTTTAATTAGAAGACACGGCACGTTTCTTTATTTCCGTTTTGTCGCCCGTCTATGGCGTCATATAAACTTTGACCCCTCTAGTTTATCTAACTTCCTGCGGAACCGCCAAATACAAAGGTGAACAGAAGCAAAGACGAGACGAAGAAGAAAAAGTAGTAGCTAGCCTTGGTCGAGACTATTATATTTTATATTTATATTGTTTATATTCGTATTTATACCTCAATCAATAACTTAGTTATGGATCATGATTATGCTTTGCCTACACGTTCTGTGAAGCGCAAACGTACGAGTGAAATAAATGACCTGAGAAGGTTTTGGGACGAAGAAGAAACGAGACACGGGTAAATATTGGAGTTGCATTTCCAAGATAGAGAGAGCTTTGTGACAAGCTGAAACTACAGAGAGATGCTTGCATTCTAATAAACAGGTATGCATCCATTCAGCTAACTATATCTATCCGTATATTTTGTGAAACGATGATGTCTTGTGTAAAACGCAGACGGACTAGCTCTCATGTAGAGTATAATGTAAATCTACATGTGTTCTATATCCAGAGGTGGAAAGAGTACAAAAATATTCTACTCAAGTAAAAGTACCATTACATTAATGAAATTTTACTTAAGCACAAGTAAAAGTACCAGTCTAAAAATCTACTCAAGTAAAAGTAAAAAGTAGCTCATTTAAAAATTACTTACATTTTAACAGTGGGAGGGAGTCAAAAATGGAACAGGCCAAGGGTGTCAAACTCAGTTCCTGGAGGGCCACAGTCCTGCACAGTTTAGATATAACCCTAATTAAACACACCTGATCCAGCTAATCTAATCATTTAGGTTTATTTGAAAACTACATGATATGTGTGCTGGAGCAGGGTTAGAACTAAACTCTGCAGGGCTACGGCCCTCCAGGAACTGAGTTTGACACCCCTGGGATAGGTCTATTAATCTCATACTAGTTGTTTTTAATTAAAGGAATCAGTTGTTTAGAATAATAAAACATTTGGGCTGTTACCAGGCAAATCAGTATCAACAAACTCATCTTTTAATGCAGAGGAAATGCAAAATATTCATTGGAAGTGGCGTTTAGATGTATTACACTGTTTAGTGCAGGACAAGAATGCATTTAACCTGCAGTTACAAATGCATGAATAATGTTTTGATATACAAGACATAAAATGTTGAATACTCATTTGAAATGATAAGAAATTAATTATTTTAAAAAAATCAAAAGATACTTTAAATGTGAAATTAAAATGGCCAGTATGTGTCAGCAAGTCACTGTTAATAAGTGAGTCATTGCGATTGAACCGAATCATTTAAACGGTTGATTCATTCAGGAACGAAACACTGTCACGTTGCTCAGAGACGCAAAACTGTGCTTTGGTGGCTGTGTTTGGATTATTTTCTGTTGTAGAAATAGAGCTAAAAAGGCAATATGGTGTCTAAAACGCAAGTCTCTTAATTAACTTGTTTACTGAACTGTTATATATATGTATGTATATATTCATGATGATTTTTGGAGGAAAAGATGGCATTCTTTGTGTGATTTTGATTTAATATATGAAATTATATAAATATGTGAATTTTCTGCCCCTATATCTTCAATTCTGTGATCATTCTAAATGCATTTTAGGAGACTGAATCACACAGTGAAAGAACGCACTATAAATGCGCGCGCACATCATTAAAACAAAAATAGCACACTCCTCACCACTGTCTTTTGGCTAATTTGTGCAAAACCTCTTGCTAAAATGTCAAAGCTTCATTTTAACCACCAATGCAACGATGCAATTATTTAGCTTACCTCTACATTCTTGTGAAGGGTTGATGTCTTGTCGAGATTTTATAAGCTGCTAGTTTGGTCTTCCTAGGCAAGTACAGCTTACACTGCATAATAGAGCATACATATGGCCAGGGGTTCACTTCATTTCCTTCGAGTTCAACTTCAGAATATGACGGGGTTTCGTTTTCAGCGGTGTCTGCACCACTAACGCCTGTTTTGTCCGTCTGCATCTTTCTAGTGATTTTAGCGCCAGTTTGCCCTCCTGCCCATTTACTGCCGTAGTTTCCAGGGAGCGATTTATTTTTTTTATTTTATTTTTTTTTACTCAGTAATTAATGTGTTTTAAAATGTAGCGAAGTACAATACTTCAAACAAAATATACTTAAGTAAAAGTAAAATTACAGATTAAAAAAATTACTTTAAAAAGTATTAGTACACAAAAAAGCTACTCAATTACAGTAACGCGAGTAAATGTAATTCGTTACTTTCCACCTCTGTCTATATCTAGCTGGATAAAGTAGCTTCAAATGCAGTTCACTATCTTGTTCGATATCATAGTATAAACGTAGCCTAATTATTAACGAAAGGCAACAGTGTTTTTTTAACATATATTACTACTAGCTAGATTGAATATTGATTTGATAGGGGTCTGATAATTCATATATCTCTCTGTTCGAAAATACGTGATTGTCAAAATACTAAGGCCGGTGACACACTGGCTGCGTGGCGTCTCTGCTGCGTGCCAGAAGCGTGGCGCGGTGCTGCTACTGTAGGTGACATAGAGGGAGACCGCCGACAGACCAGGCTCTTGTCTTCATGACAACAATATCTATACTTCATGTTGAACATAAATATAAAGCCTACTGATAAAGGACACCGTCAACAGTATTGACGGCAAAATAGACTTATGTTTGACAGGTGCAATATTTGAAAATCGATAATTATTTATTTATTTTTAAAATTACATTTGTATCTGAATTTATGTCAACCTATAGACTTTCAAACATCAAAATGTCATGAATTAATATGTATTTGTGTACAAAATTACATATAAACATATTTTCCTATTATATTTTGCCTGGAAACGCTTCCAACACGCGTGCGTGTCGCGTGAAAAGTAGGTTCTATTTCTAGCATGCACACGTTTTCCGCGCGGCTCACGCAGGCAGTCTGCAAACTCTAACCTATTAACATGGGAGCCGAATTAAAAACTGACACGCCACGCAGATGAGATGCTTGCGCCACGCATCCAGTGTGTCGCCGGCCTCAGTTAAAATGAGTGACGCCTGGTTCACACCGGACGCAGAAGCGGCGCGGAACGGAAAATCACGCGCGGTCCGGCGCCTGCCTGTTCACACCAGACGCGTATTCTCCGCGGCGGTCGACAAGCGCTTCTGCTTAGTTGTTGTTTATTCAGAGCACATGGGTAAGTAAATAACCCCCACCCCTCCCGCCCGCCCTGTAGTCCGCCCACTCCCATTGCTCTGTGTGTGCATGTGCGTGTGTGTTGTGTTTTTTTTTCTAGTCTGTTTAGATACACAAATATGATTGCATTTGTCACTCGCGGTATTTTAATTTGAAAATTGCTTATATTTTGACAATTGACCGGATTGTCTCGTGTTTCTTGGTGTGACTTCCTGTCGGAATGACGCGGATCGCTCGCGGCTCGCGCAAAAAATAGACCAGACGCCGAAACTGGCGCTTCACGGCGCGGGCCGGCCGCGACGCGCCACGGCGCTCCGCGTCTGGTGTGAACGACATCATAGGTTAACATGGGCGCCGAAAGGAAGCGGCCTCCGTTCCGCGCCGCTTCCGCGTCGCGTCGGCGTCCGGTGTGAACCAGGCCTGAGGAATGTGGGGAGCGACAGAGCGCGTGTTCCAATGAACAACAACTCCCATGAGCCTACGCTCTTTCCCGACGTCATCAAAGTACGTCTCATGTTATTGTTTTGATTGAGTGACCCCTGGTGGCCAAAAATTCCATACTGCACGTTTAAATAAATGTGAAATTATTTTAAACTTCTCAGTAGGACTGCACAATTAATCAAAATAAACTTGAAATTGTGATATGGGTCAGTGGCTATTAATTACAACACAACTCACATTGTTTCCCATTAAATTACATTAGCAGTCATTTGGGAAAAATGTTAGTGTGTACTGATTTCACTCTCAGCCGGAAGATTGACTGCTTCGTTTTTCCATCAACTTCATACAAGCTAAACTGATGCCTCTTTGTTCATTCTTTAAGTGAACTTTTGCCAGTGCACTAGTGATCAGATTCACTGTTGAAGCTTGAACATCAGAATAGAGTACAGAGGACACATTCGGTGTGTAACGTCTGTGAGATGTCCGAGTCACAGCGCTTGTTTCTGGAGCTGCTGGAGACAAGGCCTTGATTTATACATTTATAAAATATTGACATTGGTTATTTAAAAAAAAAAAAAAATGTTCAAGAGTGGTGTTCATCAAGAAGTCTCAACATGAAGGCCATACTTGTCTAGTATTCTTCTTACACACTGCATTAAAATGGTTTTCCTCCTTTCATCGGGTCATCTTGCAAGTCTTTGGCTGTACATTGCAGGATTTTCTCAGTTGCTCTGATTAAACATTTTATGATATTGTGCTTTTTCTTCAACACTTTCAGAGGTTTTCTGGTACAACACGCTAAGGATTAAGGCTGAGGACTGTATCTCTAGGAACTTTTAATGTCTTGGAAATCTTCATATAGCCTTAGACTTTCTAATTATTTATTCTCTGTAGCATCTCTGTAGCATTTGTGAGATCTCTGTTAACTTTGCAATTTTTGCTACTCAACTTCAGCTCAAGCGTGAGCTAACTTTGGGTTTCTAAAGGCTTAATTTTGCTTTGAGACTATTTTGTTCCCCACCATGCAAATATGTGATAAATTGTGATGAAACTTTTGTCATTAATCACTTACCCCCATGTCGTTCCAAACCCGTAAAAGCTTCGTTCATCTTTGGAACACAATTGAAAATATTTTGAATGAAATCCGGGACTCTTGTGACTGTCCCAAAGACTGCCAAGTAAAACCCGCAATGTTGAATAGGGGTTGAATAATTATTATAAAGCTCTGTTAGTAAAATCTTATAACTCAAAAATATTGCATTATATATTGACTCACTTTAAGTATGACAGTGAACTGTTATAGATGGGATTTTCATTTGATCCTGGGTCTTCAGAAAAGCTTGTATTTGTAAAGTGCTACAGTCTCTGAGGGGTTGAGTAATTTTGATTGCAGCTGTAGGTTATAATTGTGGAAAATTAAAACTGCAAAAATTAGAAATTGCATTTGTTGTAGTTTGCGTTCACCAATATATAACTTTACCCAGCTTTACTGTGAAAAGATTCCACTCAGGTCAAATTCCTGTAGTGCATCTTTTTATTTTCTTCACTCTAGGACATGTACTTGTGTGACAATCTGTGTTATAAGGAAGAATACCATCTTAATAACATATGCATGCAATTTATTTATGAAGAATATTTAATTAAAACAGTTTGTATGTCCATCCCTTTCACAGTGTTTCAGAATCAGATGTTATTTATTTCTGAAATGAAGTAACACCGTAAACTCAACACACTGATGTATGTTTTTTTCCCACATTGTTACAAGGACACTTTTTAATTCTTGCTTTATGTGTCTTGTATAAGAGATTGCTGACTGAAAAACCATATGTGACTTTTTTTATATGACTATCATCATCATCACCAGTATATGTCATCTGTCAGCTAAAACATACTAGTAAATATTCAGATTAAAACTGAAGTGTTTTCTCTTTATGCAGTCTGAAGAACAACTGTATCACAGAAGGAGGTTGTCATGTTCTGGTTGCAGCTCTAAATTCAAACCCTTCAAATCTGACAGAGCTGGATCTGAGTGAGAATAAACTAAGAAACCCAGGAATGAAGATCATCTTGACTCTGTTTGAAAATGTACAGTGTAGACTGGAAAAGCTGAAGTAAGTATTTTAAGTTTATCCCATTATTTACCCAGACTCTAGTGACCCACCACAGTTTCATAGATTTGAAAATATTTTACACTTATCAGGACTGCACAATTAATCTAAATATGCTTGACATTGTGATACGAGTTATTGTGGTCACAAAAGGCTGCATTTTAATTAAAAACACATGCTTAAGAGCGAAGTGCATTTACATGTGAGCAGATCATGAGTTAGTTTTAATAAATCTGGTTCTTCAACCAGTAACCTCCAACATTAAGCATCAGCACACTGAAGAAACACCATGACTTTAAAATTCATATCTATTGTTTTCTGTGTGCGTTCAAACACTGGTGGCATCACTCAAAATCTGTCAGTGGCTATTAACTACAACACAACTCGCAAAGTTTCCCATTAACAAATGTACTGGGGGTAGTCATGGCCTAACGGTTAGAGACTTGGACTTGTAACCCAAAAGTTGCGGGTTCGAGTCTCAGATCTGGCAGGAATTGTCTGTAGGGTGAGTGAATAACCAGCGCTCTCTTTCACCCTCAATACCATGACTGAGATGAGACACTTGAACAAGATCTGAACTCCCAACTGCTCCCTGGGCACCGCTGCATATGCTGCCCAATCCCTGGTTGTCCCCTCTAAAAATATGATTAAACAGCATGATGTGTATTGTAAATAACAGTTTTATGCTTTAACCTTGTAAGTAGTAAAACAATGCAAACTGGGCAAAAATGTGTTATAAGTTTATAAATGTTTTGAATCCAAATGCCTGCTTTCCTCTTTTAAATCACCTCAGTGTTGCCGAGTTTGTGATTTTCATGAGGAACTGGGCTACCTATCACTGTTTCTCTGTGTTGAAGCGACCCCAATAACATGTTATGAATGTAAATTTTACCGGAGAAACTCCACAGCAAAATGTGTATTTTACCCCCAGAATGAAATTTTTACTGGGGAACCCCCCTTGAAACCTAATTGTGCTAGTATTGAGTAGCAATTGGGTGGGTTTTGTTGCAAAAACCCAGCAATCCTGCATCACCTACACACACACACACACACACACACACACACCCACACCAGTGAGAGAGAATAAAGTCAACAGTTGTGGAAATCGACTGTCAAGGCTATTTTATTCACTTAAACAGCATATGAAGTAATTAATTTCTCTTTAATACAGATGATGCCAATGTATTTTTCGATTAGTTTGCTATAGGGTTGACCCCAAACAGGTAGGGTTCAAGTGATTTTCTAAACATTTCAGCCAGTGTATATATATCCTGGATATATTATTTACCTGATATAAGATGCATGTGGTTTTGATTCAAGCACTTCATTGTAGCCTAGTACTATGGTGATATCTCTTCAGCACACAGCGCGAGCAGGTCAAACTACAATGCAGATTATTAATAACTATGACTGGACTGTCACACCCATACCATTATAATGAGAACACCATTATACTAAAACGCTGTGAATTTTTAGAGTTTAGCTGCTGTGTTTCTGCACATTGTTGCGTGAAGAACGCGTCCACAAAAAGAGTTCATTAAGAGCCGCGCAGACACGTTCATTTGCATCCGGGCTCTTTTTGCAGATAGCTTATAAGTCCTAATATTAACGTTATGTTGTATAAGTAACGAAGCGTATTCTACATGAAATTATGAGTTTAATCCCATTGATTAAAAACTTGCTATCAAATACTCACTCTACTGGTCATCTTCAGCACACAGCTCTAAACAGAAATGCAGAACATTAGGGTTTCACTGACGTTTAGTGTTAACTATCTTTTGATCAAAACATAAAAACATTATTTACCCCATTTGTATCTGTGAGGCATCTGTTACACATTTTCCCTGTGTGTTAACATCAATAATTATGGCTGTCGGATGTCTGACATGACTCATTGTATTTTGCCCCGCCCCCAAACATATGATTAGACTATTAGTCGAATGTCAGCAAGATTCAAAAATTCAGATTCGACTATGAAAATCCTTAGTCGGGGACACCCCTAGTCTGCTATGTTAGCAATAATAATGTTAATTGCTTGATGGATGGTAATGTCTACAACGGACACCGGACAGCTTGAAGTTGTCTAATGTTGCACGGTCTCCCTGATAACACTAATAGTAGTAAGGCTGTGTATACTTGTTCTTAACGGGTAAACGGAATAAGATAAAAAATGTGTTGTTGTGTTTCTGGATGTCAGAATGGAAATAATATTTATAGAATAATGTATAATCTGGGCCGCATTAATGCACGGGCTTACCTGGGCTTAAGCCCAGGGCCCTGGGCTGGGGGAGGGCCCCGATGATGCCGGAAAATATTGTAATCAGATTTTATAATTCGTTGGCTGTCCCTTTAAAATTACGCTTTATCGCTTTGCTTTGAATGCACGTGCGCGTTGCAAGTCCTGCTCGAGAAGAGTCAGTCAAACCCTCTCACTCAATGAACCCTGCAATCATCAGTCACAGTGGGCATTATTTAATTGTCTGAAATCCAATAAAATTCATCATTGTCTGAAAGCATTCAGTTATTGGCCTGTATCAAACTCAAGTGACATACTTGCGTTGAATTCTTTGTAAGATAATTGCCGCCTATTCTAATGATGACAATAACTAATAGCTAATCTAATGTGACGTGCCATAAATACGAAAGTGGTTCGCAAAAAAGAAAAACCGCACAAGATAAAGTAGAACGTCAGAACAGTTTGTTAAAAAAAATCCAGAAACTAACATCATATTTTAACGCCATTTACAGGTTGGTTGTGATATACTGTCAGGCTGGCAGCAGTAGCTAGATATGATAGTCTATCAAAATAATTAACTCCTTGATAGTGATACCCAAGTGAAAAAGTACACTTCCATAATGTACTTAAAGTTCTATTTTTTGTGCACCTTATACTCTTAACTTTCTTTACTTTATATACTAAAATTCTTCTTTAGTACTTCCTACGATAATCTTAAGAACATCTAAGTATACTCAACTGCTATTTTGAGACACCTTGAATATGAACTAAAATGTGCTTTTAATATACTGTCTCTGTATTTAAAAAAAAAGTATATTAAAAGCACATTTTAGTTCCTATTCATGGTGTCTTTAAGTACATTATGGAAGTGTATACTATAGATTTGGATGTTTTTAATACCATTTATTCACGTAAAATAAAAGGGTTTGTGATTAAGAAGAGTGAGTTAAATTGAAAATGATTCCATGACAAATGCATTTTTAACAGTCACTTGTTGCCACCTGGTTGGGATAACGTGTAATAGATACAAACGGCCTAACAGTTAAAGGGGTGGAACCATAACCTTTAACGATTAATTATGCAGTTTCAATGGATGAAGGCAGGGCTCAACCCCGGTCGGGCCAGTGATTCAAATTTTTACTTGCCCCAACAAAAAATTAATAAAAGTAAAAGACAAGAAAATAGGCCTATAAAATAAGCATAGATATTGTTTTCATTGTCTTTGTTACATTTAACCTCAATAATATAATAGGTTAATGACAGCAAAAGCTACTAGATTAATTTATATTTTAAATATTATTAGACAAATAAACAGTAAGTAATAAAATAGTTACAAATAATCAAATTACGAGTAATAGCATAAATAAATACAACAGAAAAAACAAATGAAATAAATGGTGCTTTTCAAGTTTTTCATGTAGGTTTAAATGAGAGATTTTCAGGTACAGAAGTTGTAATCTAATGTATAACTACAGAATAGATTAAACTTTATTAAAAATTTATCAGTCAAGAGCAGTTACAGATGCATAAAAATGTTTTTAATGTTGAAAATACAAAACGTTAAATACTGTGAAATTATAAAAAAAATGAAGACACTTTAAACCTGAAATTAAACCCGCTAGTAGGTGGCAGGGAATCACTGTTAATGAGCAAATCATTGAGATTCAACCGATTCATTCAAGCGGCTGATTCACTGAGGAAGTGTTGCTCAGAGACGCAAAACAATTCTGTGGACTTTGGAACCATTTTCGTTGGCGAAATACAGCGAAACAGACGATTTAGTGTCTAAAATGTAAGTCACTTGATATTAAGTTCTTGTTTATTAAACTGTACGCTGAATAAAATCATCACATTTGTAGTCATGCTAATATTTGGAGAAAACCAGCATTCTATGTGTAATATTGGTTAACATGGATATTAAATTATATAAATACGAAATATATACAGGGGCATATTTGAATTCTGAGGCATTAAGACTAAAGCACATGCACAAATCTAACCTAATAGACTACGTCATGTAGTGCATGCGTGCACAGAATGGGTGTGTTTTTGCATACTCGATAATATCAGATCGTTAAATCAACAATTACGATATCATAGACTACATATAACGCACACCCTACAGCACTGGCCCGATCGGGCAAGTGTCCGTTCCGTTTACTGTCCCGAGCGTCATTCACACTAGCCTCGGGCAATCGGGCAGTCCTTATTGTCGAGCCCTGGAAGGGCCCCTCAAGAGGTAAAGCCCAGGGGCCCCTTAGAGTCTTAATGCGGCCCTGTGTATAATAATAATGAAATAATCAAAGATGCCATTTGAAGCTAAATGCAGACGTTTAAATGGACTTACTATGGATGAAACCTGCTGTAATTACCCTACTTTTAAAGCATAAGTTGCATTTTTAACAATAAGTCTATATAATATTCACACAGGGGACATTGTATTAGACTTACAGTTAAAGAATGAAATACTATTTAAACCAATAACACTTTACATTACATTTAGCTTACCTATTTTATCTCACAGTTCTTCTTGTAAATCCAAGTTTATATCTCCTAAGTTCAGACTTTATAGCTTGGTTTACCTAAACAACTGTGAGTTTGGTAATTCTGAGAAAGAAAAAAAAAAAGCCAGGGGCCTCATGTATAAAACTTTCTTTAGATTTCATCCTAAAAATGTACTTACGCACAAAAGCTAGATTTGGCATACACACAAAAGTTTTCAGATTTATAAAACCATGCGTATGAACATGTTTAACACCGTCAAAGGTACAAGACTTTATAGGAAAATATGACATGCTTACTAAAGGTGCTATTTGTATAGTACTTTACATTGCTAAAAATCATTCACTGTCTTGGTCTTGTTTTCAAATAAATGTATTAAAATTAATGTAAAAACAAAATTGTATAAAATACTTCTCAGAAAATCTTTTTAGAATAGAGTGGATCTCTTTTCCACTGGCCAAAGCAGTCTATTGTTTTAAACAAATCAAACGTTTTAGGGTATTTAAATATTTTACAGTAGAATCAGAAATACGGTGTGTATAAATAAGTGTACCTTATTCTCTGACGTGGCATTACTGACAAAATATAGAAGAAAAAAAACTTGCATATCTTATCATTGGCTTCAGATTCTGTCCTTCAGTCACAATGCTATTTTCATAATGTTCTGAAGATCACTGAAGAAGTCAGCCTTCATGTTCTGATGACACATCCGGTGTGTAACGTCTGTGAGATGTCTGAGTCACAGTGCTTGTCTCTGGAGCTCCCGGAGACAAGACCTTGATTTGGCTTTTTTTAAAGGATAACAGTGAGTTCAGTACACAGATGTTTGGGAGGAAACAGCTGATCACTTTATCAACTGACAGCCTCTCTGTTAATCTTTAACATGTTTACCACTAAACATTCATTTTGGACTGAGCTATATTTGGAAATAAAAAATAAATAAATGCTGTTTTATAAGAAAGTAATTAGGGCCCGAGCACCAAGGTGCGAGGTTACAAACCCTCTAACCACTAGGCCACGACTTCCCCACAAAGTATGTGTCAGAAATGGGATTAGTAGCTAAAATTAGTAGCTAAAGCAGCTATTTGTGTAATTGTATGTATGTATCTTAATTAGTTGTGTCCTCTCTTCTACAGGTTAAACTGCATCAGTATTACAGATGAAGGTTGTGCTGCTCTGGCATCAGCGTTTAATTCAAACCTCAGAGAGCTGGATCTGAGCAGGAATCAAATAGGAGACTCTGGAGTGACAGAAATCTCCAGTCTGCTGAGAAATTCACAGACACTACAGATACTCAGGTCTGAATTTGGTTAATCTAAACATGAATCAGTGTAAAGCTCCAGCTGGTCTGTAAACTGATCCTGTGTCACAAGGAATGGGTCGGTAATGTGAAATTTTTGTGTTGGTGTAGATGCATTTATAAAATATTGACAAACAGATTGATTTTTGATCGATCAGATGATGGGAAATGTTAATATCCTAATGGTGTAATAAATGTTTTTAATGTGATTTATTTATTTAGTCTTTCTGAAGACTTTCAGATTGCAGTATCACTGAAGAAGGTTATAATAAAGTTACATAATTTTGTTATTATAAAATCTTATGACTCAAATGTTACATTATATTGACAATATCTCTTTTTTAATATGCATCAGCATTTTTTTTTATTTTATCCTGGATCTTCAGAAAAGCTTGTATTTGTAAAGTACTGCAGTCTCTGAGGGACTGAGTAATTTTTATTGCAACTGTAGGTCATAATTGTGGGAAATTAAAATGCAAGAATTGCAGATTACGTTCACCAATATATAACTTTACCCAGCTTTACTGTGAAAAGAGTCAATTCAGGCAAAAATCCTGTAGTGCATCTTTTTATTTTCTTCATTCTAGAACATGTACTTGTGTGACATTATGTGTTAAAATGAAGAATAACATCTTTTCTAATAGACTTTCAGACTGCAGTATCACTGAAGAAGGTTATAAAGCTCTGTCTTCAGCTCTGAGATCAAACCCTTCACACCTGATAGAGCTGGATCTCACAGGAAATGATCCTGGAGAATCAGGAGTGAAGCTGCTCAGTGATTTACTACAGGATCCAAACTGTCAACTCAACACACTGAGGTGAGACCTGATGAAATAATGCTGAATAAATTATACACATTTGAGTTATTTATATTATATTTTTCTAATAATTGAACGGCCTCGAGTCAATTATTTAGCTTATACTGCGGTTGCCACATCTAAAGACATCAATCAGATGATAGATTTAAAGGGATTCATCTGGTTTTTGTACTTAAATCACTGTTGTGAGTAGGATTATTTCTTCCGCATCTCATCCAATGCCTCTTTTGCTGGATCCAAAACATGATTTTAAAGCTGGTAATGGAGGCTTGAGCCTTTGATAGCATTCTAATGCAGTTATTAATGAAGTTATTAAAAAGAGAGGGAGAAAGACAGAGACGCACAGAGAGAGAGAGATAGAGAGGGAGAGAGAGAGAGAGCTTGTGTGAATTAGGCTTCCTCTGTGCTTCCCTCAACAGTGTTCTTCAGCAGTGTCTCTAAACAGCTGTTAGTACCTCGCTAATGAGAAATGTCATGTGTGTTTACTTTCAGAAAATCATCTGTCATGTTGTTGTTTTTGTTAGTCCTGTAACTTCTGTTATAACAGCTTTACTATATGTGAAGTGATATGAACTGTAATGAGGTTAAGAGAGCTGCCTGGAACTACGTTCACCGTGCGTTTCCCAGAAAATAATGTTTGTCAGCCAATCAGATTCAAGCATTCAGTGGCCCTGTAGTATAAATTATATTATATTATTACACTTATTCAGCCAGGTACACAATTTGTTGTTGAAAATTATCAAACATGAAAGATGAGATTCTGCAGCTGCTGTTGTTTTGATGATAAATGTCAGCACAGTTTAGTTGTGTTAAAAGTTACAGCTTAATCAGACATTTTGGGTTAGTAGATGTGCTGGTGTTTAGTAGTTTGGTGCCTCGATAGTTAACATTTATGATTGTGTTATTGTGGACATTTCTCATGAAGCATATTCAGTGTGATTTATTATCCCGATTGTTTAAATGTTACTGAATGCACAGTACATTAATTTCCATCAAGCTCAGATTCACAACACTGTAGAGCTACTACAGCAGATCTATCACAGACCACAAACATGTGATGTGTGTCAGCGCAGTTTGGCTGTCTAACATCAGAGAGAGAGAGAGAGAGAGAGAGAGAGAGAGAGAGATTGCTTTTTTTTTGGCTCACACTTTTCTTTTCCTAATTTTACAAGTGGCAAGTTACAAAAAAACAAGCAGTGTCTGATCACAGCTGGGTGTTCCCCGAGTCTGATGATCGCACGGGCATTACACACAATGTTAAACAGACCCGGGACCCGAGGTAATAGATTCGGACCCGACCTGGACCCGGCTGATCATTTAAAATATAGACCTGAACCCGTTCGGGTCGACGGGTCTCGGGTACACTGTGAAGACCTCTAGTCTGAAATAGATGTTGCTCAATCAGGACATTAAAATTATACACACCATAATTTATTCAGAGAATAACTGAATACAGACAGTACATACATGAAATTAAGCTATAATATATATAAAATATAAATTAAGCTTTTCATTTTAGTAAAGAACAATATTTACAGAAGCTATTGTATTATTCATTGTATATTCAAATCAATTTCTGATACTAATAGGTTCATATTTAATAATTCCTGAATAATTACGTAAATAAAGAAATGGGCTATATTTTGTGTTGGATCAAGTTACCTGTGTCATCAGTGCTGAGCACTGATTTTAGGTCAGCGGTTTGCATGTGACTCAATGGTGCTCTCTGCTGGTAGGGAATACTAAGACGGCTGATCGAACACTTCTGTTGACTTCACTGCCTTTTGGCAGTTTAGAATGTGATGAGTGATCCAGTCAAATATAGATCAGTGCTGTAGATCTACTACAGTAGATATATTACAGGCCACAAACATGTGATGTGTGTCAGGAGAGGATCAGTGATACACACACACACACACACACACACACACACACACACACACACACACACACACACACACACCTGTCTGACCCCTGCAGAATTACATCAGATAAATAATTAAAGCCATAATTAGTGCATGCCATTACTTAAACCAAATAAAACTTCATGCACATTTAACACAGTGTTTGGTGAATTCTGCTTGATAATAATAGGAAGAGCCGGCATCAAAAGATCAACTTAATATATCTCTATGAATGCTTAGCTGTCACAAGCTAGTTATCTCTTTGCTAACTTTCCTCATCTCCTGCTTAAAAGCCAGAAAGATCTTCAGATGCTTGAGAATCATGATCTAGTGAGCTTCTGCCCCTGAGTTTATTTTAAATTTACTTTTATCTTGCACATTGAATTGATTCCAGCTTCATCTTCTCTTCTGCAGGTTTTTGGGTCCTGCTGCAGATGAAGGCTGTCAGTATGTGACTGGAATTGTGGGTAAAAACACGTTACTCCTGAGAGAGCTGGATCTGAGTGGACGTAAACTAGGAGACACAGGAGTGAATCAGATCTCTGCTCTACTGCAGGATAAACACTGTACACTCAACACACTGAAGTGAGTATCTTACATCATTTCACATGTTACATGACTAGTAATGTTATAGTCGTCTGTTTTAATTCTCATTTGAGTCCGACTCCACGTTATACAGCTTAGAAGAGCCAGGGCATTTTTAATATAACTCTGATTATATTTGTCTGAAAGAAGAAATTCATATACATCTAGGATGTCTTGAGGGTGAGTAAATCATGGAGTAATTTTCATTTTTGGGTGAACTATCCCTTTAAGTGCACAGGGGTTGGAGAAAATAATGTGAACACATTAGAAATATCCAGTATTTTATTAATGTGTTTACCATCGTTTGCCTTTAATACAGCTTAGAATAGATTCATACAACTTTTGAATAGACTTTCAATTAAATTCTGTCTCTAACTTCTGCTGTGACTGCTGAATGTGTTCATGTTTACTGACTACAAACTGAGGATTGAAGACTAATTAAAAAAAATTATATGTGTGTATGTGTATGCATGTTTCTATATTTAAATGTAATTTCATAAAGGCAGTCTGGTTTCCACTGTCACTTCTGGGTCTTCCTCTGGGACAACGGCCAGGGTTTTTTGGCCAACTGGGTCTCTGAGTTTAGGTTAGAGGAGGTTATGAATGAAGCTGGAGTTTCTCTGCGTCTGGAGAGCATCAGTGCCGAGGATCATTTCATAAAGTTAAATACATTAATAATAACAGCTCAGAAGTCACTTTCAGACAGCAGCGAGTGTTTGAAATAACTTCTGTTTGAGATCTGATGTGGATTATGATCACCTAACAAGGCTGAAATATTTATAAGAGATAAAGACTATACACACTAGTCATTAACATTACCATAGTAAACATGGTAAGACCGCTTAAAGAAATCAGAGTCAGCTTCTCATTCAGATGATCACAATAGTGTATTATTTAGTGTAGTGTATAGTAACATGTTTTATCGGTCCTAACTCATCTACGCTCCATGTCAATCTTTAACAAAGCATGCAAACAAACGTCTGCTTTTATCATGTTTGTTTTGTGATCGCGCTGGTTCCAGTGACTTATCTATTATTAGTTTTCTGATAACTTCTTTGTTGGTGACATGATGGAGTTGTGTGCCGTTGTTCCAGAGAGGTGTGTAAAGGGTGTTTTAATGAAGCGCTGAGGAGTTTCTGACCCGACGGTGGAAACACAGAGTGATTCTGGGCTCAGTGCTACAGGTCTGAATTATTATGAGACACTGACACGTCATCGAAGTATTAGTCCTTTACCACGTCACAAACTCATCAACACTGATTTTAGTAGATTTTAAACCTGGAACACAAAAATATTGCACAAATCTCAAAATGAACTAGAATTGTTCAACAATTAAAATGAATGAATGCTAACATTGTCTTCTATGATGTGCAACACAAACACCTCTGATACAATCTCAGAAAAAGTAGTGTGGGGTTTCATGACCCTTTAAAAACTAACTTCTCATTACCATCACTGACTGTTACCTTGTTTATATATGTCAGAGGTCGCACGCCTCTGGAGCAACTAGGGGTTAAGTGTCTTGCTCAGGGACACATTGGTGTCTCACAGTGGATTCAAACCCGGGTCTCTCACTCCAAAGGCATGTGTCTTATCCACTGCGCCTTCACCATATGTATTTGTAGATTTTTATATGTTCATATATTTTTGTATAGTTCATCTGTCTATATTCTTTACTAAACATGTTTGTGTAAGAAAGACTTGTAAAGTAAGTTGTTGTGATCTAAACATTTGAAAGCTGTGTTGTGTGATCTACAGATCTACAGCAGGTCAAATACACAACCCAATATCCAATCATTTCAGTTAATAATAGCAAAAATACACAAACATTTCTCTTTTATCCAGTGGGACAGAACTCATTGTGTTTATTAATGGGACACAACAGAATAGTTCTGTGCTGCTGTATCAGAACATATTCATAGTGTTTATTGATGCTTCATATCATCTCTCTGTCATCAAACACCAGATTAATGAATGTGTAACACAACTGAACAGAACCGGTCCAGACTGGGCTTTATTCTGTGCAGGCATTGCTTCTTCAGTCTGACCTGTTTCAGAGAAATATTACTGTACTTCACATCTACACACACAGACAAACCTACAGTTTTATTTAGATGTGCAAAGTTGAATCTGTGAAGCAAAGCTGATCAAGTCACTGGACAGAGCAGAGCGAATGCATTTACGTTGTAGTGATGTTCAGACCAGAATCAGTTTAAACACAAATACACAGCAGTCAGGACTTTTATTTTAGACAATATGATCCGTTTTAGACACAAGATGAAATAAGAATTATATGACAGAAATAAAAAGATATGAAAGATTTTAACACCTTTCACACAAGGTTGTTAGGAATTAACACTTCATTGTATTTCTATCAAGAATCAGCAGAAATTGTACATAAATCACAAGAAGTGTCAATTATTTGATTAAATGAACAACTTATTTGTTTTTCTGTTTTGAAGATCAAATTGTGGAAAATTATCCAAAGATATTCAGACTCTCTTCCTCTGTTTTTTGTTTTATCAAGACATTGTGATTTTATTAAACAGTTTTCTTCTATCTTCTCTCTTTCTCTCAATGTAGATTAAGATGCTGTGGTTTGACAGATGAAGGTTGTTCTGCTGTGACTTCATGAACATAACGTGTCTGATTCATTGTGTTTTCTCTTTCTGTCTTCAGTCTCTGTGATTGCAGTATTACAGAGAAACAGTGTCTCATCCTGACTTCAGCTCTGAAATCAAACCCATCACACCTGAGAGAACTGAACCTGAGCAGGAATGAACTACTAGGAGACTCTGGAGTGAAACACCTCAGTGATCTACTGATGAACACACAATTCAAGCTGGAGAAACTAGAGTTAGTATCATTATACTCTACAGCAGTTACAGTCAGATTAAAGATTACTGTTTACTTTCAGGAAAAGAGAAAGATGTGACGTGTGGCCAAATATAGTGTCCCATACTCTGAACTTCTGCATTTAACACACACACACACACACACACACACACACACACCGTGAACACACACACACACACACACACCGTGAACACACACACTCACACACTGTGAACAGTTTTAATATTATTTTTAAGTAGTTCTGTGGTTGATTCTGTATCTTAATCTACTTTAATCTTTTTTCTTCTGTATTTCTTTATGGTCACATAATGAGGTTTTTGGCAATGTTTTAATTATTGCAGTGTATGGTGTTAACACATGATGAATTACTCGCACATGAACATAACGTGTCTGATTCATTGTGTTTTCTCTTTCTGTCTTCAGTCTGTGTGGATGCAGTATTACAGAGAAACAGTGTCTCATCCTGACTTCAGCTCTGAAATCAAACCCATCACACCTGAGAGAACTGAACCTGAGCTGGAATGAACTACTAGGAGACTCTGGAGTGAAACACCTCAGTGATCTACTGATGAACACACAATTCAAGCTGGAGAAACTAGTGTTAGTATCATTATACTCTACAGCAGTTACAGTCAGATTAAAGATCACTGTTTACTTTCAGAAAGTCACCATGAAATTAAAGTTGTCAGTTATTATTTTTTTTTTATGGAGTATTGCAGTGCTGAAGTGATTTATCTGAGCACATAATGTATTTCTAATCCTGATCTTTGATCTGAATAACTTTCCTTCTCCTCACAACTGTCATGAATCCTGTCCGTGGTCTTCCGTCCGCTCTCCACCAGAGGTCCCGCTCCTATTATATTGACTCACACTACACAGACTGTTATGTGTCCCCCGGACTACATTTCCCATGATCCATTGCACTGATTAACCATAACTGAAGGCGATTCATCTGTGATTATGAACGTGATATTTAATAGCTTGACAGTGAACTACGGTTCTGTTTATTAAATGCTGCTCCATCTGAAATCAGTCACTTTAAATAATAGTGTAAGTATTAAAATAACAAACTCAAATGGACAAAAATGTGTTTTAAGCTTATTAATATTTTGAGTCTCTTCTCCCTCACCTCACAGTGCTTTAGCCCAGGGTCTGCTTTCTTCTTGTACATATCACACACACACACACACACACACACACACACACACACACACACACACACACATTTTTCGATGAGTCCACTAGTGATAATAATGTTACCTGCTTGACAGAAAGGGTTGCCAGGTTTTCAAAACAAAATCCACCTAATTGCTTCTCAAAACTAGCCCAAACTAACCACATTTCGAGGGGGTCCCTTGGTAAAAATAGCGTTCCGGCGCTAAAATACACGTCACTGGGGTCGTTTCAACCCACGGCAACATTGATAAAGTTTCAGATCGATGAGAAAACTGCAGACTTGGCAACACTGTGAGGATAAGTAATGTCTACAACAGACTAAAGCGCTGTCTCCTGCTGCACTAATAGTAGTAAGACGTTCCTCTGTGGATACACTTCCTCACAAGTGCAATTCTAGCTTTTACGCCCAGTTTACGCCCTGCATGTGATTTATTGAGCAGCCCTACATTCAGAAGAGCACATCAGTTTTTCAGCCTGGTTCTCTTCTGAGAAGCTGGTGACCCATCAAATATAACAACAAAACATACATTAATAATAGTAATGATATTATTGCATTTTATTAAGGGTTTATTTAAATAAAATAATGAACTAAATAATAAAGTGTGATAATTCTATTTTATTTTAAAATAAAAGGGGAGTATTAAATACAAATACAATTATTTTATAGTAAACTTAAAAATAAAGTGCTATTATTATTATTATTATTTTAATTTGAATTAGAATTTCTTTAATTTTTCATCTTCAAACTTAAACTCAGCAAGCTTTTATTTTGGCGGGTTGCTCGTAAGTCTGTGTGCTTCTGGGTTTAGTCTAAAGAGCGTCAGTGAATGAAATGTCTCAGTTCTGCATTGTGCTTTGAAAACGTTAACAGGAAGCCTAGATTTATTCTTTCAGTTTGAATAGAAATCTTATACAGTACAGTTTGTGGATCTAAAATAGTAATTGTGCTTTAACAGCTGTCAATCATGTCGGTCCACAAACACACTCTCTGAACTCATTTACAGCGCATTTCTTATTATATAATAATAATTAAAAAAAACCGTATTGCTACATGTACTGTTAAGCTAACTGAGACTTGTTATAGCACTTGTGCATCATTGCTCTCTCGTTCGTCTGATTGCTTCAATTGTCTTCATTTGTGAGTTGCTTTGAATAAAAGTGTCTGCTAAATGACTAAATGTAATGTGAGTGTAAGGTTTTGGCAGTTTTTTATTTATATTTTTTTATTTATTGCACTGTATGGTGTTAACACATGATGAATTACTCACACATGAACATAACGTGTCTGATTCATTGTGTTTTCTCTTTCTGTCTTCAGTCTGCGTGGATGCAGTATTACAGAGAAACAGTGTCTCATCCTGACTTCAGCTCTGAAATCAAACCCATCACACCTGAGAGAACTGAACCTGAGCTGGAATGAACTACTAGGAGACTCTGGAGTGAAACACCTCAGTGATCTACTGATGAACACACAATTCAAGCTGGAGAAACTAGTGTTAGTATCATTATACTCTACAGCAGTTACAGTCAGATTGATTTATCAATATACATAATTATTTCCAAAAATGAATGTACCCTTGTGATCTTTAATGAAAATAACTATCACTTTCTCTCATAAAAACATCTCTTCTCTCGTCTGATGATGTGAAGAAGGGAAAACCTGTCAGTCTCATGAGATCACAGCAATAACAAACAATTATCAGCTTTTCATCTAAAATTAATTCCTGACCTGCAGTAAAAAAAAAAAAAACTGTTTCAAAATATGATCATAAAATGACCTCGAAATGTACTTGTTGACTTTAAACTACAATCTTAAAATGTTATTGTATTATTAATTATTGTATTTATTATTACTGTATGATGTTAACACATGATGAATTACTCACACATGAACATAACGTGTCTGATTCATTGTGTTTTCTCTTTCTGTCTTCAGTCTGTGGAGCTGCAGTATTACAGAGAAACAGTGTCTCATCCTGACTTCAGCTCTGAAATCAAACCCATCACACCTGAGAGAACTGAACCTGAGCTGGAATCAAATAAAAAACCCAGGAGTGAATCACTTATGTGACGTACTGAAGGATTCACGCTGTAAACTGGAGAGATTGAGGTCAGTAACATTCACAGACAAGAATCAAAATGATGAAAATCACTTTGTTTAACTCTTATGTGCTGTTCAAGATCTTTTCAGACCCCAAATGATGTTTGCTGAAATAAAAACATATGTTCCCTTTATCTGAATGACATGAGACTTTGTACGGTTGTCAACACTTGGTAGATCTACAAATAGAAAATTAAACTGGATTGATATCTGGTTGTGTGTTACTGTTAATAAAGTCCCTCTCTGGAGACACACATTGAAATGAATGAGGAAATGATCAAATCAATACTTTTTCTTCTTAATTTATCAAATAAATTCAATAAATCCACCACAATTCAGATCACAAAATACACGAAAATGAAGTGGCAACCCTTCCACACGTTCACAGTACACACACACACACACACACACACACACACACACACACACACACACACACACACAAAAACAAACACCCATAGATATTAATGGAGACTATAAAAATGTTGATATTGTTTGTTACATAATTTGTCAAAAATGTCTGAAGAGGTGACACCCAGTACTTTTAATGTATTTTTCTAAATATATAAAAAAATAACATAAATACTTAAACTACACGAATGTGTAGTTAAAACATTAATAAACCGAGTAAAATTACATTTCAGACCTTTTTTTTGTAACAAAATGTCCTTTGGTCCCTGTGTTCTCTGGAGAGCCCAAACAGCACGAGTGTCGTCCCCAAACGAACAGCACATAAGAGTTCAACAAAACACTTTATACTCAATATCTCATGATTAATGTGTTCACATTATATTTGTGAAAGATTCTTCATCTTAATGATTTGTTTGTAAGATGATCTCTCTACCTCTGTTTGTCTCTTTCTAGTCTTCGTTACTGTGACATTACAGATGTTTCTTCTTTAACTCAGTCTTTGACAAACACAAAAGCTCTGCAGTTTCTAAAACAGCTTGATCTGAGAGGTAATGAGATTGGAGACTCAAAGCAGAAGCTCATTGATGTGCTACGAGACTCAAACTGTAAACTGAGGTGAGTAAACTTCACTTTGTGATATTAAAGAGATTCATTTACCTCTGATATCTGAACAAATATATACTTTCAGATATTAGTGAAAAAGAGTTGATCAAATGATCATCAAGCTTTATTTCAAAGGGTTTGTGTCAGAATGAAATGTAAAGTTGATAAAAATGTTGAACACAAAGGAGGAAAGAGAAGAAAAGCAGACTGTCACAGCTTTCTACAGCAACAGCTGCTTTATTAATGAGATCAGTAATAGTGAATCATTCGAGTTTGAAATAGATTTGTTCAGATTGTAGGAAAACGCTGGTAAAATCAGAGCAGATTCAGCTTCAGCTCACAGTCGTCCAGCATCACATGATCAATGTCTCTGTCTCTTGTGTGTTTTTACTTTGACAAGCAACACGTCACATTACTTTACACTTACTTTCTGTAAGAGATAATGTACCTCCAGCCGCTTGTTATCACAGAATAAACCCGACAGGGTGATCAGGACTTGTGTCCTCCTGAAGAGACTTATTCTGTGATAACATCCGGCTGCATCTGCATTATCACACTTATTATATGCTTTCTTGACACACAAGTGAAGAATTAGACACAATTTAGATTCAGCTAAACACTTCTGCTCAGTTAGCAACAACTTGAACAACAAGACACACTTTGAACAATGTCTCCTCAAGTCTACTATTAACAGGAATCTCCTGCGGTTTGGTTTGAGGGTAAATCCAGTCAGTAACTGAGGCACAAGCTAATAGCAGTTGTGTTTGAATGAAACGAGTGAGAGCGCGGTGCTGTGATACGAGAGAAGTCAAAGAAACGGCCGACTCAAATACCGTATGACTGTGTGTTATTCTGCTGCTAATGACACACACCTAATGAATAACACACCTCCGAATGTCACGACTGACCAATCAGAATCCAGTATTCCAGCGAGCTGTGCAATCATTTCACTTATTTACTGAGACCAACACAAACATGTTTCAACTAGAGACAAACAGCTTTAACTAGTGACACATTTAACTGAAAGATTTGTGTTTTAAGACTAAATCACATTTGTGTTTGTTCCTTGTCATTTATTATATTTGTTGTACACTTGTTAGTGTGTGTTTCTCTTTATTGACTCAATAGAGACACAAACAAACATATGAAGAGAATTAATTTATTAAAATTATAAATGTATTTAAAACACATGTTGTTTTATAACTATCTATGCAAGATCATGTAAATGTAACTTTTTTTAACTCATAAGAAACTGTAATTAAAAATACTAACTGATTTGCAGTTTGTTCTGAACACTGATTTTTTTTTCTCTCCTTACAGTGTTGATAAAGATTGAAGAGTCCTTCATAGAATTGAGAGGAGGAAATAAATGTGTGATAAATGTGATCCATACAGGTGAAGAGACTCAGACTTTACAATCAAATAATGCAGCATGTGTGTTAGAAACATGATATTGAATGATTAATGTTGCTTTAGTATTCAAGCAGATGATCATTGTGTTTAATGTAAAGCTGGAACAGAGGAGGAAGAAGCTCCGATGAGTCTGTCTGGCTCTTCAGTTTAATAATATTTCTATTAAACTCATTCATAATGATTTGAATGTTTAAATGTGATTGTCAAGTGCAGCACTTAAATGTGTCAAAAGATATAAAGCAAATCTACAATGTGTCAAATGTCCATGTTACTTAAAACATTCAGTGACTGCATCATATGCATCTGTAAGGAGCAAACTGTGGGATCGCCAACATTACTGGATAACTACTGTAAACAGTAATAACAACAACAACAACCTTTATTTATAAAGCACATTTAACACAATAAAAATTTATCCAAAGTGCTGTACATAGTGCATAGCAGGACTACACTATAAAAAACAATAATTACAAATTTCCAAAAGCTAAAGAAAAAAAATGTGTTTTCAGAGTAGATTTAAAAATGTCCAATGAAGGAGCAGACCTCACATGATAAGGAAGAGCATTTCAAAGCTTGGGCCCAGCCACAGAAAAGGCCCGATCACCCTTTAATTTGTAACGACTTCGTGACGCATTTAAAAGCAAGTGAAGAGTCAAAGATCACTCCAAGGTTTTTGATTTGTTTGCATACATTTGTTGAGAGAGGACCTAACTGTGCTTTCAGAGCAGGATAGGAATCTGCCGGACAACCGAGAATTAAAACCTCTGTTTTATCCTCATTTAACTGCAAAAAAATATTCGTCATCCACCTCTTGATATCATCTACACATTCCAAGAACACATCAAATGAAGCAGTGGTGTCAAGCCTTACTGGAAGGTAAAGCTGAGAATCATCTGCATAACAGTAATATGAAATGTTGTACTTCTGAAAAATGAGGGCCAAGGGCAGCATATAAAGGGAAAACAATAAAGGTCCCAAAATAGATCCCTGGGGCTCACCAAACAAAACAGGCGCAGATGACGAGGAACAATTTCCTAAATTTACAGAAAAAAATCCTCTTTTCTAGGTAGGAAGCAAACCACTTTAGTACAGTGCCCTTGACACCCACCATATTGTCACGAGGTGACAAAATTCCAACTGTCAAGGTGGAACTAATGTTCGTCGCGATTGCCTCCCGCCGGACCAATAAGAACGGAACACCGGGCTAGTTCCGGGTTAGCGAAAAATCCCCGCGAATGGGGTGATCAGCCGTAATCGCCGGCAGCAGTGCACGTTGGGACACGTTGCCATTAGGGTAGGATAAAAGGAGAGAGTATGGACCAAAGAGGGGGCTGTTTTTGGGGACTGTGTATCTCGGAGGAAGCGTGAGCGGTGGAGAAGAGGAAGTGGGGCTGACAAACGGGCACGGCATTGTGAGTTTGGGAGAAAGAGCACGCCGACTCAACCGGAAGGAGGATATCACTGGACAGTAAGATCATTTGTGAGAGACTGTGAGTAGTCCAATCGATCTCCATCTTCTCTCTCTTGTCTATGGGACTTCCTGATGTGAATGCCAGGTCAGAAAATGGGCGACAGCCATCTATATATGTATTTCCCACTGGGTGTTGAATTGCAGTGATGAAGTGGTGTGATGCTTTGCAGTGAAGCCCTCCAGCCGTAAGTTCTCTGTCTGTCATTTCTGAAGAAGAGGATAACATACCTGTGCAACCCGAGCCACAGCCCAGGCTATCCTTGACTTTCTAATGGGGCAGTACGATGACTCAACTCCTGTAGCTGTCCTCCGGACGCAATTCTTTAATTGCAAGCAGGGACCTCGGCAGACCATACGTGCCTTTGCTTTGCAACTGCGAGAACAATTGTTTCAGCTGAAGAAGAGGCAGGACCACAGGCTTGGAGAAGGAGAGGCCCTCCTAAAGGACCAGTTTCTTTTGGGGTTGCGAGATGGCCAAATACGTCAGAGCCTCCGAATACAACTTCTCCGCAATCCTACTCTGACGTTTGACGAGCTACGCCAGGAAGCTCTGGCCCTCGAACAGGATCATGTAGATACCTCAGAACCTTCCTACTGTATGGTCACCAATGCTGCCAGTTGTCCCCTGCCTCCTGCTCCGCCCGACTGGAAACAGGCCTTGCGAGAAGAGTTGAGAAGAGATGTCCGTGACCAGATGACAGAGCTGTCTAAAACTTTCCTAGAAGAATTACGCCGAGAACATTACTGGCCATTGCCACCGGCATGAGAGCAAGCATACTCCGAAGGTAGTCGAGTCCCAGAGCGACGTCCACCCCGGTATTCCGGGCTCCGTTTCCAATGGGACGAACAAGGACATCCCATTTGCAATGGCTGTGGCGAACCAGGCCATTACGTCCGGCAATGTAGCCCACGCCGGGGATCGCAGGGGGGTTTTTAGAGTCTCCGGCCACTGTGGGTCAAGTGGTCGGGATGCCTCCTGGATACCGGTTCCCAGGTCACGCTGTTCTCCGAAAGCCTGTCTCGGGAGCTATTCGGGGTCCAGGGACATTCGGCCGCAGATGCCCCTTGGTTAACCCTGCGTGGGGCAAACGGTTTGGACATTCCGTATGTGGGCTATCTGGTCACAGACCTGGAGGTTCATGGGACCCTTGTGCCTCAAAAGGGAGTTGTGATCGTACGGGATGCATGTCTGGGAGCTCACCGTGCCCTACTGGGGATGAACGTCATCACGGACTGCTGGGAGGAGTTGTTTAAAGCGAGACCCACACCTTCGGCTCCGAGGGAGGAAAAACCGGAATGGGATTGGATCGTGGCCGATGTCGCCGGGTCCGCATGGCTGATGCCCAACGGAATCGAGAGAGTGTGGGGCGAGTGATGTGTCATAACGCACTGTCAGTCCCGGCCCAGAGCGAGGCCATTATCTGGGCCCGCCTTCCTGCCCAGCTTCACAGGGCCCAGGAATGGATCCTGGTGGAGCCTCACTCAGACTGTCAGGCTGTGGAAGTGGCCCGGGGATTGGCTTCTGTCCGCCGGGGTCGGGTTGCTGTAAGACTGAGAAACACGAATCCCTATGCAGTGGATCTGCATCGACACCAACGTCTGGCTCGGGTCACCATAGTAAGCCCCCAACAAGTTCACGAGGAAGGAGAGTTTCAGTTCTGCCAGGTGGGTCCAATGGTAGTGGAGGTGGCCTTGGCACAGACCGAATCCCTTGCAAGCAGAAAGGAGGAAGCGCTGCCGGCTCACCTTGCGGGAGAGTCCTATCGAGGTGACAGGTTGGAAGAAGGGCAGGCAAAGCAACTCCGGGACCTCCTGGTGAGATGGAAGCATCTCTTCTCAGCACATGATGAGGAGTATGGGCGGACAGACATCGTAAAGCACCAGATCCCTACTGGGGATGCTCCTCTGTGCCAGGAACGCTACCGTCCCGTACCCCCGACTCTGTATGCTGAGGTTTGTGCCCTCCTACGAGGAATGCTGGAGAAGGGTGTTATCTGAGAGAGCAGCAGCCCGTGGGCAGCACCGATCGTCCTCGTTCGGAAGAAGACCGGAGCATGGCGATTCTGTGTTGATTATCGGAAGCTGAACCATGTTACCAAATGAGATGATTTCCCCCTGCCGCGGGTCGAGGACTTCCTGACCAGCCTCACTCGGGCCGCCTGGTATTCTACCTTAGACTTGGCTAGTGGTTACTGGCAAGTTTAAGTGGAGGAAGGAGACCGGGAAAAGACTGCCTTCACCACCCCCTTTGGCCTCTTTGAGTGGGAGCGTATGCCGTTTGGTTTGTGTAACGCTCCTGCTACTTTCCAACGGCTCATGCAGCGCTGCTTGGGGGGCCAGCTTATGGACACCACGCTCGTCTACTTAGACGATGTCATTGTGTACTCTCCCGACTTTGAGTCTCACCTCCGACACCTGGAGCAAGTATTCCAGTCCTTGGAGCGGTACGGATTAAAGCTACAGCCCGAGAAGTGCCAGTTGCTCAGGAAGGAGGTAAAGTTCCTGGGCCATCGAGTCAGTGGGGCTGGGATTGCGGTGGACCTCGAAAAGGTGTCTGCTGTCCAGGAGTGGACTGCGCCGAGGACGGTGGTTCAGGTGAGATCCTTCCTGGGATTTGTGGGATACTACCGGCGGTTCATCAAGGACTTTGCCAAGATCGCTAAACCCCTGAACCAGCTGCTTGGAGGCTCGGGGCAGACCCGGGGTCGTGGGTCCCCTACCATCTCGTGGGACCCCGCCTGTGAGTTGGCCTTTCAGAAGCTAAAACAAGAGCTTCTCCAAGCCCCGATCTTGGCCTATGCTGACTTCTCCCAGCCCTTTACGCTCTACACGGATGCCAGTAATCTGGGATTGGGGGCCGTACTAGCCCAGAGGCAACAGGGGGAAGAGAGGGTCATTGCCGATGCAAGCAGGAGTCTGCACCCAGCTGAGCGTAACGACGCTAACTATAGCTCCTTCAAGCTTGAGCTCCTCGCTATGAAGTGGTCCGTTAGCGAGAAGTTCAAGGATTATCAGTGGGGAGCGAAGGTAGTCGTGGTTACGGATAACAACCCGCTGGTCCATCTCCAAACTGCAAAACTGGGAGCCGTCGAGCAGCGATGGGTGGCGCAGCTGGCCAACTATGACTATCACCTTCAGTACCGGCCAGGGAAGGACCATACCAATGCCGACGTACTGTCTCGGCTCCCTGAGGGTAAGCCCTTGAGATCTACTTCGCCTCGGAATGTAGCACCGGAGGAAGGACTTATGGTGGGGATCGTAGAGGCCCCTGGGCTCCGAAGGGAAGGAGTTCCCTTGAGTTGGGGTTGGGACCCCCAACGGTGGAAGGACCGACAGGCAGAGGACCCAGTTTTGGCCCAGATACGAGACTGGCTGCAGCGAGGGACTTGGCCAGAAGGGGGAGCACGACACGGGCAACCCCGAGGGGTGAAGCAGCTCCTGGAACAACGGGAGAGGCTCTTCCTCAAGGACGGAGTCGTCTGTCAAAGGTTACAGGACCCAGCACTGGGGGAGGGGGTATGTCAAATAGTGGTGCCTGAAGATCAATCCCAAGCTTTGCTTCAAGCTTATCACAACCACATGGGACATCAAGGGCAGGAGAGGACGACCTCATTGGTGCGGAGACACTTTTACTGGCCGGGGATGGAGAAGGCAGTAAGGATGTTAATTTCACAGTGCCCACGCTGCATTCTCTTCAAGACCTGGAGAGAGGTACGAGCCCCTCTGGCCCCCATTCAAGCTAAAGCCCCACTACATATGGTGGCGATGGACTACCTGACGTTAGGTCGGCCCACTGACCTCATCCAAAACATCCTCGTAGTAACCGATCTCTTTACGAAGTACGCATGGGCCATTCCAACTAGAGACCAGACCGCAATCACCACTGCCAGTGGCCTTTGGAAGAATGTGTTCCAGCCCTTTGGATGTCCTGAAGTCCTTCACTCGGATCAGGGTCCAAACTTTGAGTCCCGGGTCATCAGAGAGCTGTGTCAGCTATATGGGTGCAAGAAGACCCACACCACGCCGTACCATCCCCAAGGGAACAGAGGGTGCGAATGATTCAATCAGACCCTGTTGGGTCTGTTAGGAACGCTGGAGCTGGAAAAACAGGGTAATTGGATGGCAAGTCTCCCGGCCGTAGTCCAGGCCTATAACAACAGCGTGCATAGCACTACTGGATATGCTCCGACGTACCTGATGTTCGGACGACACGTACGGTTACCCACGGACTTGGACTAACGGAATGGGTGAGCAACCACCACCAGTGCCTCCACCTTGCTTATGAGCAGGTTTCCTCCCGAATTGAACGAGCTGCGTGGAAGAACAAAAGATTATACGATCGGAAAGCTTGTGAGGCTCCCCTGCTGCCGGGAGAAAGGGTCCTGGTCAAAGACAGTCGGCGCCAGGGAAAGGGAATGTTAAGTGACCGTGGGAGCCCCGACCTTACGTGGTCCAACGACAACCTCGACCTGACCAGCCCGTGTACGTCCTTCATCCTGAAGGAGGAACCGGCCCAGAACGGGTATTGCATCGGAACCTGATCCGCCCTTGCCCCAACTACCCAAGGCCTGTAGACACCATCATCCTCACCAAAGAAAGAGCCCACCGAACCCCGATGATAGGTTGGGCAGTGGTCCCAGGGGGACCGGCCATTGAACCTGAGCAAGCAAATTTCCTCTCGCCCCCAAGACGATCCCAGCGGGATAACCGATGCCAGCCTCCGGCACGGAGGGACTAGAACGGTTTGGTGGGGGGATATGTTACGAGGTGACAAAATTCCAACTGTCAAGGCAGAACTAATGTTCGTCGCGATTGCCTCCCGCCGGACCAATAACAACGGAACACCGGGCTAGTTCCGGGTTAGCGAAAAATCCCCGCGAATGGGGTGATCAGCCGAAATCGCCGGCAGCTGTGCACGTTGGGACACGTTGCCATTAGGGTAGGATAAAAGGAGAGAGTATGGACCAAAGAGGGGGCTGTTTTTGGGGACTGTGTATCTCGGAGGAAGCGTGAGCAGTGGAGAAGAGGAAGTGGGGCTGGCAAACGGGCACGGCATTGTGAGTTTGGGAGAAAGAGCACGCCGACTCAACCGGAAGGAGAAAATCACTGGACAGTAAGATCGTTTGTGAGAGACTGTGAGTAGTCCAATCGATCTCCATCTTCTCTCTCTTGTCTATGGGACTTCCTGATGTGAATGCCAGGTCAGAAAATGGGCGACGGCAATCTATATATGTATTTCTCACTGAGTGTTGAATTGCAGTGATGAAGTGATGTGATGCACTGTTTTGATGTGTGAAGTGTGAACTTAAACCCGCCGGATGGCCATTACTTACCTGAGTTTTCTATCACGTTCTAAGACGTAAGAAGAGGCTAACACTGTTGTACTCCACAGATATTTGAGTGTATTACCTGACAGCCCATTTTGTAGAGGGACACATAGGTGAATGCTTTAACCGACTGCTTTGCAGTAAAACCCTCCAGTCGTAAGTTCTCTGTCTGTCATCTGTAGAAGAAGAGGATTACGTGCCTGTATACTCACCTGACTGCTTTGCAGTGAAGCCCTCCAGCCGTAAGTTCTCTGTCTGTCATTTCTGAAGAAGAGGATTACATACCTGTGTATTCACCTGTCTGCTTTGCAGCGAAGTTCTCCCGTCGTAAGCTCGGTGTCCGCCAGCCCTTCAAGAGGATTTCGTACCTGTATACTCACCTGACTGCTTTGCAGTGAAGCTCCTCAGCCGTAAGTTCTCTGTCTGTTACTGGTAGAAGAAGAGGATTACGTGTCTGTATACTCACCTGACTGCTTGCAGTGGGGCTCCTCAGCCGTCAGTTCTCTGCCTGTCATCTGTAGAAGAGGAGGATTAAGTACCCGAAAAGTGCACCTGAACGGTCCTATAGCAGCCTCCTCCCAGTCGTGAGCTCCGATTCGTCCCTTCCATGGGAAGACAGCGAAGCCACTCACCAGAGCACCCCCCTACATTGCACTCTGTGGGCCTCTCGTCGGGTCCGCTGGATGGAACGACCCTGCCCAGAAGACTCATCATTTTAGATCCCCTTATCCATTTTTTATACTCAATAAAATACTGTTACTTGAAACCTTGTTGTCTGTCATCCTTGCCTGGCTTCTGTCCGACTTCCCAAGGGTGGTACGGGTCTTAGGGGTGGGTGCAGCCTGATTGGCCCGCCCCGACCTGTGACAATATAGTCTAGTCGTTCAAGAAGAATGTTGTGGTCAATGGTATCAAATGCAGCGCTCAGGTCTAACAAAACCAGCACAACACAAGAGCCTGAATCTAGAGCAAGCAAGATATCATTTGTAACCCTCAACAGAGCTGACTCAGTGCTATGTAATGATCTAAAGCCAGATTGGAACATGTCCAAAATGTTAAAAGAATTAAAATAAAATTGGAGCTGTGAAAAAACTACTTTCTCTAAAAGCTTAGAGATGAAAGGCAGTTTAGAGATCGGTCGATAGTTACTGCACATTTCTGGAGCAAGTTGAGGTTTTTTCAACATAGGTTGTACAATTGCATGTTTAAAACTAGCTGGAACGAAACCTTTGGATAAAGAACTGTTTATGAGAGCATTTACCATATGACTAATGGTAGAAAAAACATCCTTAAAAAGACGAGCTGGGATAATATCTAGCTTAGAACCAGAACACTTCATAGTGGAGATTATATCAGCTAGTATTATGTTATTCTTTGGTATTACTCAATACAAATGTGTTATTCTATGTTATTTACTCAATATGGTATTATCTTACTTATAATATTATGCATAACTATGAAAGAAAGCAATATGCTGAGTTATTCCCAAATACTGGATGTCATGAAGAGGGTCAGGTGTATAAAGGCCCTCCCATAGGGCAGTACTAGTAGTATTGAACAGGATTGGACATATAAAAGACCTCCCACTGGGAGGTCCTGGTAATATTCCACTAAGTTGTATCTGTGAACTAAACTAACCACTGAAATGCACCTGTGAACTAAACTAACCCTGTGAACTTTGGGTGATTTCCAAGTGCTGACATCAGTAGTAAACAGACGTGGGGGGATGTCTCACGTGACCATAGCCAACCAATAGGGAGAGATTTTTTAATTGTTGATTTGGCCGAATTCCACCATTAAGAAAAATATAGTGATAAGGGGTGGCAAACTTGGCAGGCAATGCCAATTAAAAACCTGAACTACCAAATAAGGTATATAGATAAGTGCAGACAGAAGATTCAGATGCGGTGCCCGGCATCTCGGCTTTGTTGCTTTGAGCAATAAAGTCTATATTCTGACACCTGAGACACGACACTAGCTGAGTAGGACAGGTTTAAAGTTAGACAACTCATAGGACAAGGCAATTGCAAGTGACATGGTTCGGATGGAAGAATGGCACTCTGAGTGGCGCCGATACAGGATGGCTGCCTCCGTGACGTGCTCTGCAGTTGTTTTTGTTAGTTTGTCCTGTCTTTAGTTATATTCCTGCAATCAGTTTCACCAGGGACGAATTGCTGGATATTCGGCAACACACATCTCCCGATATTTCACCGGTTTTCGACTATTCTGATGTTTTGCTGGACATTCTTGTCGGCGGAGCGGCTGCCCTGATCACACGCTTCAAGAGGACGCGCAGGCGGGGAAAGCGAGCGGGAGCGCTCGTGAGACTCAGAAAACGCGGATTTCGAACGCCGTTGCCTAGCATCCATCTGGCAAATCTCCGCTCTCTACCCAACAAAACGGACGAACTGCTTCTGCTCTCTCGGACAAATAAAGATTTCTCCCACTCTGCTGCTCTGTGTTTCACGGAAACTTGGCTGAATGACACCATACCGGACAGCGCGCTCCATCTGCCGGACTTTCAGCTGTTTAGAGCGGATCGCGACGCAGAATCAACGGGGAAATCGCGCGGCGGCGGGACATGCTTTTACATCAATGAACGGTGGTGTACAGATGTAACTGTGTTAAAGAAGACGTGCTGCTCAAATCTCGAAACGCTCTTCATTAACTGCAAGCCGTTCTATTCGCCGCGGGAGTTTCATTCGTTCATTCTGGTTAGTGTTTACATCCCTCCTCAAGCGCACATGAGCTCAGCTTTACAGAAACTCGCTGAGCAGATCACAGAGACAGAACAACAACACCCAGACTCTGTTTTAATCATTCTTGGGGACTTTAATAAAGCCAATCTCTCCCGTGAACTGCCAAAATACAGACAGCATGTTACTTGTCCCACAAGAGACAGTAATATATTGGATCACTGTTACACAACAATAAAGGATGCATTTCACTCTGTTCCACGAGCAGCTTTGGGACGTTCTGATCACCTTCTGGTTCATCTTATACCGACCTACAGGCAGAAACTAAAATCAGCTAAACCTGTATTAAGGACTGTAAAAAGATGGACTAATGAAGCAGAGCAGGATTTACAATCTTGTTTTGACCTCACTGATTGGAGTGTTTTTGAAGCTGCTGCCACCGATCTGGACGAACTCACAGAGACCGTAACATCATATATCAGTTTCTGTGAGGATATGTGTATTCCTACCAAGACTCAACTAAATTACAACAATGACAAACCGTGGTTCACTGCAAAACTCAGACAGCTCCGTCAGGCCAAAGAAGATGCTTACGTGAAGGGGGACAATGTCTTGTATAAACAGGCTAAATACACTCTGGAAAAGGAGATCAAAGTGGCAAAGAGGAATTATTCTGAAAAAATAAGGACTCAGTTCACTTCGAACGACTCCGCATCAGTGTGGAAAAGCCTAAAGAAGATCACCAATTACAAGACACCACCCCCCAGCACTGTGGAAAATCAACGACTGGCAGACGATCTGAACGAGTTTTACTGCAGGTTTGAAAGAACACCCATCACCTGCCCTGAACACCTCTCCACACAACCGTTCACACCAATAACAACTCCTGCAACCAACCCTGAATGCCTCTCCAAACAAACGTTCACACCATTCACAGCTCCTGCAACCAACCCTGAATGCCTCTCCACACAACCGTTCACACCATTAACAGCTCCTGCAACCCATCCTGATCACCTCTCCAATCAACCGCTCTCACCATTCACAACTCCTGCAACCAACCCTGAATGCCTCTCCAATCAAGCGCTCTCACCATTCACACCTCCTGCATCCCCCCTCTCCCCCACACCTGCAATACAGATCAGCGAGGATGCGGTGCGCCAGGTCTTCAGGAAGCAGAAAAGGAAAAAGCACCAGGCCCAGATTGTGTTACACCAGCCTGTCTGAAATCCTGTGCTGACCAGCTGGCCCCCATCTTCACAAAGATCTTCAACAGATCGCTGGAGCTGTGCGAAGTCCCTTCATGCTTCAAACGCTCCACCATCATCCCCATCCCAAAGAAATCCAAAATTACAGGACTAAATGACTACAGGCCTGTGGCTCTAACGTCTGTAGTCATGAAGTCATTTGAAAAACTGGTGCTGGCCCACCTGAAGGACATCACTGGGCCCTTGCTGGATCCTCTTCAGTTTGCCTACAGAGCAAACAGGTCTGTGGACGATGCAGTAAACATCGGACTGCATTATGTTCTGCAACACCTAGACAGACCGGGGACCTATGTGAGGATCCTGTTTGTGGACTTCAGCTCTGCCTTCAACACGATCATCCCAAACCTCCTCCTGCCCAAACTAACTCAGCTCTCCGTGCCCACCTCCGTCTGTCAGTGGATCAACAGCTTCCTGACAGACAGGCAGCAGCTAGTGAGGCTGGGAAAATACACATCCAGCACCCGTACAATCAGCACCGGAGCTCCCCAGGGCTGTGTTCTCTCCCCACTGCTCTTCTCCCTGTACACTAATGACTGCACATCTAAGGACCCCTCTGTCAAGCTCCTGAAGTTTGCAGATGACACCACACTGATCGGCCTCATTCAGGACGGTGACGAGTCTGTTTACAGACAGGAGGTTAAAGAGCTGGCTGTCTGGTGCAGTCTCAACAACCTGGAGCTTAACACGCTCAAAACAGTGGAGATGATCGTGGACTTCAGGAGAAACCCCCCTGCACTCCCCCCACTCACCATCATGAACAGCACTGTGACTGCAGTGGAGTCATTCAGGTTCCTGGGCACCACTATCTCTCAGGACCGTAAGTGGGACATTCACATTGACTCCATTGTGAAAAAGGCCCAGCAGAGGTTGTACTTCCTTCGCCAGCTGAGGAAGTTTAACCTGCCACAGGATCTGCTGAAACAGTTATACTCCACCATCATCGAATCCATCCTCTGCACTTCAGTAACTGTCTGGTTCAGCTCAGCTTCTAAATCGGACCTCAGAAGACTACAGAGGGTAGTCCGGACTGCTGAGCGAATTATCGGTACAACCCTCCCATCTATTCAAGAACTGTACTTATCCAGAGTGAGCAAAAGGGCTGTTAAAATCACTCTGGACCCCTCACATCCAGCACACTCCCTCTTTGAACTGTTGCCATCTGGTCGACGCTACAGAGCACTGAGCACCAGAACGACCAGACACAGGAACAGTTTCTTCCCTCAGGCAATCCATCTTATGAACAGCTGATAATAACTGTGGGACACACTACACTATTTATATTTATATACACTACACTTTTTATCCAACACACATACTTAGCGTACACGTAAATCTTTTGCACATAATATACATGTACATACATGGAACACAGTATACTACTTATATTTATATTTATATACACATACACTTATTTATCCAAACACACATACTTAGCGTACAGTTACATTTTTTCCACATAATATACATGTACATACATAAATGCTCTTTTTAATATACCTGCCATACATTGTCAATTTGTATATTGTCAATCCTTACCCACCTATTTGTATTTTTTTGTATTTTTTATTCCTTATTGTGTTTTTTTTTGTTCTGTCGCTGTTATGTTGCACTGCGGAGCTCTGTCACGAAAACAAATTCCTCGTATGTGTGAACATACCTGGCAATAAAGCTCATTCTGATTCTGATTCTGAATAGAGCTTCTAATATCATAAATGTTTTTTGAGTGAAATGTTTTAAAAAATCTTCACAAAGCTCAGTAGAGGCCTCAGATGAAATATTCATGGTCGGATTTAGAATAGAGTCAATCGTATCAAACAGGACTTTTGGACACTTAGCATTGTCAGAAATTAATTGAGAAAAGCAGTTTGATTCAGCCTTTTTTATTGCCGTTTGATAGTTGAAAAGACTCTTTCCTGAAAGCGCGGGTGACATCATTTAACCACGGCTGGCCAGCAACCTTCATCTTTTTACGCTTAAGTGGAGCAACAGTGTCCATAGATATAGAGGATGCTTTATAAAATATCTCAGTCAAGCATTCAGTATCTGTTTCATTCAGAAAATCATTATTAAAATGTGAAGAAAACAATGTTAAGAATGTTAAGAAAAGAAATTTGCAGTATTTGAGTGAATAGCTCGAGAGAGACATGAAGGCTGAGGGCAAATAGAAGATGGGAGAAAGCACTCAGATTCAAACGTAATTAGATAATGGTCAGACACAAACGCATCAATAACCTCCAGATTTGAAATTAAAACCCCACCAAATCTAGTGTGTGACACAAATTGTGAGTTGGACCACATAGAGATTGTACAAAGTTCAAAGACTCTAAAATATTTACAAATTCTTTGACCAACATTCTAGAAGGGCAGCAGAGATTAATGTTAAAATCCCCAAGAATAAATAGTCTATCAGCCCGAGTAACCAGATCAGAGAGAAAATCAGTTAATTGTTGAATAAAATGCTTATTGCATTTAGGGGGTCTGTAAATCAGAGAACATAGCATAGGACCATTTAAATCAACCTTCAGTAACTGGACTTCAAAACTGGAAAAGGTGTCCGTAGGCACAGACTTACATTTGAAACAGTTTTTAATAATTGTTGCAACTCCACCACCATGTCCAGAGGCCCGTGGAGAACTGAAAAAAGCACAGTCAGGAGGAGCTGTTTCGGCAAGAGGCAACAAGTCACCCTGTTTTAACCAGGTCTCAGTCACAAATAAAAAGTCTAAGAAGTGAGATGTAAACAAATCATTTAAAATAAAAGATTTGTTCGAAATGGACCTCGCATTCACTAAGGCCATCTTTACAGTAGCAGGGCAAACAGAATGCCGAGATGTGAGAGGTGCGTGTATGAGCAAACAAATGTTTTCAAGATTGACACTGACACTTACCATTTGATCTGATGGAAGAGCGGCGATGTGGCAACCAGATGACCGGGATGGGAAAATTATCCTGAGTCACAGTCGAAGTCCTCACAAGGGGGTCACGGATTTATGAGAATAAAGACCTACATTTATCAGATAATCCGAATATGTTATACATAATAAGTGCTAAACATCTCATAAGGAAACAATTCTTAGTGGACAGCCTAAAATGTTAGCAGACAGCAGCAGCATTAATGTTTCATTTCTTTTCTATATAAGCATTTAGATGCTCGTGACAGTATCTAGTTTGTTCAGTCGATGTTTTCTCTAGCATTAAGACATGAATCATCTTTTACACAGCGCTCAGCTCCTCTGATGCGGATCATTCTGGTTCAGTTTCTAATGTAACGTGTGCGCGCTCTGCTCTCGCGAGAACATTTACTGGACAGAGACCCCTGCTCACAGTTTTCACTAGCTCACCGATGTCAGCACAACAGGGGTCAAGGGTCATTCTACAGAAACCTCCAATTTTGGTATGGCAAGATGTCTTAAAATGCATTTAACATTTAAACGTAGACCACATGATTATATATGTCAACAGTAGTAACAATAAACTCCAAGTTATTGGTATAATTACTCACTGACATAAAGAAATTGTGTGTCAGCTGTGGTCTTAATGTGGGAAAACAAGCCCTGCGTCTCAGTGTTCACACTATCCATCCTGAATAGTATGTGAGATTACAATAAGTGTGTCCCAAAGTATGCTGAAAAGAGTATGACTAAAGTCCCCGGATGATCTACTCTTTCAGGTTGATTTTTGAAAAGTGGATCTGTGCACACGCCAATGACTAAAACTGCCCACAATCAGTTGCAAAACAAATTGGACACCAATTTGTTTCCAAATTCTATAATATATAATATTTGATATTTTTTACTAGTGAGTGCAGGACACTGGTGGTTTATGTAAGTGAGGACAGCAAAATAAAGTAAACTGTCACATATTATGAACAAAACTTCTTCATACAGTGGACTACATCAGTGACACTTTGACCTGAGCGTGTTTTTTCTTGAATTGCTAATGCAACATTTCTACACCACTGACAAAATGAAGCATTAAATGATCAACAAAGTATTGATAGTTGTGTTAATATTGTCATTCTAACAGTGTTGGTTGATTGTAATCCATTACATATCTTTCTATCAAAGATATCTGACATTATCAAGATGAATCTGACACAGTTCAACTCTGAGTTCTTGTTATATTTTATTACCATTTTCTAAACTATAGCAAATAAACTGTGATAATGTTGAAGGTGTCTGAATTAATTTTGGTTTGACTGTATATTTTATTTTACAGTGAAGACTATGAAAAAAAACTGAAACATTGTGTAAACAGCACAAATAAATAAATAGAACGAACAAACAAAACACTTTCAAACAGGGTCCAATATTATTAAACCTTTGTTTAATACGTTTTTTTTGTTATAGTTATCTTTATACTTGTGTTTTTATGTTCATCCAATCTCATTTTGTAAGTGACTTCTCTTTCTCTTATAAAGATGTTTTCTTTGGATCGTTTGACTGCTCAGAAGAGAATATAGGGTAAATATAACGTAATTTGTGTTTTGTGAGAGTTATTTATTAATATGAACACATCATGCCAGGACCAGCAGGGAGAGAAACACAGTTTTATCAAGAAGAACATTCTCAGATCTCGATGTCATCTATTACTTACTCAACAGAATCAACTCTTTCTTCCTACACTCTTAGAAAAGATTGAACCTTTACAATATAAAAAAACAACAACTTTAAAGTGCAAATATGAACTTCTAACTACCCAAAAGGTTCAAAGTTGGACTTAAAGTTTCTATAATGGTCCATTGGTTATTTGGCAGTTATTTTTTAGGACCTGTTGTTGTGGTAAAATGCTCATATATAGCCTACACTAACAGAAACCGTATTTTGAACAGTATGATTTTTAATGTTTGTTGTTGTTGTTGTTTTTAAAGGAGTCTCTTCTCACCAAAGTAATATTGTGAAATATTTTTACTATTTATAATAACAGCTTTATATATGGATCTATTTTAAATTGTAATTTAATTTATGCATTTTCAGTTCATTTTCATAATTTTATACATTTACTCCAGTCTTCAGTGTCACATGATCTTCTCTAATATGCTAACTGGCTGCTCAAGAAACATTATTATTATTATTATTATTATTATTATTATTATTATTATTATTATTGAGAACAGCTGAGTAGAATTTTTTCAGGTGTCTTTGATGAATAGAAAGTTCAGAAGAACAGCATTTATCTGAAACAGAAATCTTTTGTAACATTATAAATTTATTTATCATCACTTTTGATCAATTTAATGCATCCTTACTAAATAAAAGTATCAATTTCTATCAACCCCCCCCCCCCTCCAAAAAATAAATAAAATAAAAATTATACCGACTCCAAGCTTTTGAATGGTGTCGTTTATAATAATTTCAGAGAAATGCTGATCTTTGTATCTTTCTATTCATCAAAGAATCCTGAAAAAAGTACTCAACTGTTTTAAATATAAATATGAATAATAATAATAATAATTGTTTATTGACCAGTTTCTTATGAAGCACAAATAGAAAAACAGTTGTTTTAAGTAGTAAAACTATTTCTCAGTATTACTGCTTTTTCTGTATTCTGGATCAAATAAATGCAGATGAGCTGATGAGACTTCCGTTCAGAAAGGTTTGACTGGTAATTTAGGTTTCTTTCCTGAACCTTTTCTCAGATGTACTGTAAAGACTAGACTGAGTTATATTAATAAATCACTAATTCACATACTCTGTATCAATGAATTTACTCTTATTCAGTTATTAATGGTGATGTAAGATGCAGCTGTGGTCTCCATCAGTTTAACCAAAATGTTTAGGCCTTGAGTTGATACGATGTGTTTCATCTGGACCCCATCACTAGAAGTTTATGTTTATAAATGAACAAGAAGCTATTCAGTGTTAAACTGAGACAGTGAAGTTAAATTCCTGACTTTAAAAATAGTTTTTTTTCCATTATCTTCATATTTTACAGCTCTACTACAGTTACATTTTCACCAAACAAAAAATTTATTATTTTTGCAAATTATTTATTTAAAATGAATCTGTTTTTTAGACATGATCAGATGAGGCACGTTTATTAATGAGGAACACCATTATCTGTGATGCATATTGTGTTGTGTAAGGTGTCATCAGCAACTTTTTTTATTTATTTCTTATAGTAGTTTTAAGTCGGTTTACCGGTCCAGAGTTAATTATTCCACATACCACCATTACAAACCTCAAGACCTATTCCGAGATGTTTTATTTGATGATGTTTTTCAAGATTTTAGCCAGCTAGTTACCAGAGCACTTTCTTTATAATAATTTTATGACTCCTGTTGATTAATTAATTCAGGCAGCCAGAGTGGTGAGTGAGATGAGAAAGTAGAGTCTGTGACAATGGGCAACAGCTGTGTGTGTGAGTACGTGACCAGGTGTGTCGAGTTTGGGGTAAATGAGTCCGGGAGAATGGGAAACTGCTCCCTCTGGTGGTGAGAGGGAGAAACACCGAGTCCGGACTCATGACATTAGTAAACAAACAAAAATGGTCTTAGTGAAAGATAGTAGATGCTTAGAAGTCGCATAAGAATAAATGTGTTTGGAGTTTGTTGAGGAGATGAAAATAATTTTGATAATTTTTACTAAATATGCCAAAAGTGAAATTGATGGGGACACTTTAATGAACCTAACTGAGACTACGGTAGTTTAAATATTCCCAAAAAGAAAAGATCATGTTAAATTCATAAGATTACAAGAACCTGAAGACTGAGATGGCCAGCAAGACACAGACACCACGAGTAAGTTACTACTCTTCATGTTTAAAAGTAATGTAGACACCTTTACTAATTATTAGCAACTGTGATCATTATTTAATGTGTTGTACTGAAGAACTTACAGACTTTAACATTTCTTCTGGTTGATAATGTTATTACAAAGCAACTTTCATTGCATTCATATTATGCATGGGGATGCTGGGAAACTAATCTTGCTCAGGTGTCTGCGGATTGTTTTTTATATTTGTAAATCATTGAGCTGTATGTATCATGCTAACATGCACTATTCTGCAAACCTTTTCTGTAGGTCTTCATATTGATATTTCACCTGGATCAATCTCAACACAACAAATTGCTTCAACAGGGCCAGAATTTTATCAGCTACCAACATTTCCAGTAGCAAAAATAAAAGAAGAAGAGAGGAGATTTTTTATTTGACAGGACAAAGCAAACAGAAATAATTCAAAGTCTGTTTGATTAGATGAGCTCATATACTGTACAGGGTGATTTAGAAATGCAGTAGGTTGATCATTTTATGATGAGGGTAAAAGTGTTTTCTCTGTTTTCAGTCCTTGTTACCAAATACCAGTTCTTGAGAGAAAAGACTGCAGAGGATGTGCTTAAAAACAAATTCAAAAAGAGAAAGATCACTTATGATTGATGCTAGTTTTTTTTTTTTTTTTTTTGTCACCTGATGCCCTTTAGAAATGAAGGTGGCTTAACATTTTCATCCTCTTTATTATATGTGGAAAAACTGAAATGTATTTATTTTGTGTCACATACACACTGCAAAGTCAAATTTTAGAATATTAAACTTGTCACGGCCCCTCCTCTGCATTGCAGGGGCGGTTCCTCCTGCAGGCAGAGGTGGGTCGTTAGTGATTGGAACCACCTGGGCTCAGGGTATTTAGGTTGATTATAATCACTCTTTTCTCTCTCTCTGCTCCTCCAGGTAGTATCCTGTTTCGTTTGTTCCTTTATAGTTTTACTTAGTTTTCACTCAGTCATGTTCACACACACAGATTCCTTCATCCATGCACTTTACACACACTTTACATTATGACATTCTCACACCTCATTCCTTTTTCTTTGGTTAAAGTTAATCATTTTTGGTTTACAATAAAGTACCTTTTTCTTTGATTGGCCTATACTTGTCTGTGTCCCCTCATTTTTTCCACAGGCTATGAGCCTATTAGGCTAAGCAATATTAGGCTCGCTAAAAAAAAAAAAAAAGTAGGTGGCAGTGAACGTGGGTAGAGCTTCCTTTTCTCTTTTTCCCCTACATCGGCTTGGGAGCACCTCCGTGTTTTCTCGGTCAGCATTTGTAGTTGTATTGTTTGAGGAAAATTTCTAGACGAAGTAGTTTTGTGCAAGCTCCTTCAGAGGCAGTTTTAGAAAGGTGTACTAAGGAGCAGTTAATTGAAATTGCTGATTTATCAGAATGAGATTGCAGATAAAAAACTTCAAGAGACTGTTAAAGCTAGATTAAAGCAGGGTCTGAGGGAAGTAGGTGTTCTTGGGGGTCAGTCTACTAGTAGTGAGGGTGCAAGTTTTCAATCTAGCCCTTCACTAACTTTCGAACAGCAGAGGGAGCTGTTGCAAATGCAGTTAGAAATAGCGCGATTGTGAAATGTCAATAGACCAGAAGTACTACAGTTCGCTGTTTCACAGAGTCTTTGTTTGTTGCCTAAATTTGATGAGTCCGATCCAGATACATATTTTACTTTATTTGAGCGTATTGCGAAAGCTAGAGCTTGGTCAGATTTCGACATGACTGTTGTTGCAATGTGAGCATGTGAGGCTTTTTCAGCACTGAGTGTAACTGACAGTAAAATTTATGCTAAAGTTAAATCAGCAGTTCTGAAGGTCTACGAGCTGGTGCCGTCAATGTTTTCATTACAGGAAAAAGCAAGATTCACAAGCCTATTGTGAGTTTGTTCGCGATTTGACTTCTGCATTTAATCGTTGGTGCACAGCTTCTGAAGTTAGTAATTTTGAGGGTCTGTCTAACTTGATTGTGCTAGAACAGTTCAAAAATTGTGTCTAACCAGGTTGCTACATTCATGAACGTAAAGTTAAGTCTCCAAGTGATGCAGCAGTCCTTGCAGATGAGTACAGGTTAACGCATAAGAGTCATTTTGAGTCAAACAGTGACATGCTCTATAAAAATAACTTTACTCCTAGGAATAGGTCATCTTTTTCTGGAGCTTCGTTCCAAAGGCCTCAGAAGTTTGGTTCTGGGGGACCTAAAGCACCAATATTAATACCTGTCGCTATTGTTTAGTTGAAGGACATTGGAAGAAAGATTGTCCTCTACTTAAATCAAAAAAGTTAGGTCAATTTAAATCTGCCGTGTTGGCAGTGCCTTTTACAGCCTCTGATCACCATGGTGAGCTTTTTCAGCCAATAGTTGAGTTTGGTTCTGAGTTTTCCCAATGTGATTTTTCAGCTTTTATTTCAGATGGTGTAGTGTCCCTGGTAAATGGCAACCAAGATGTTCCAATTAAGATCTTAAGAGACACTGGAGCTTTAGATTCTTTTATTTTGGGATCTTTTATTTTATTCTTTTATTTTAGGTGAACCAGTTTTTCAGGTAGTTGTACCTACTACTTTGTGAAGTAAAGTGTTGCGAGTTGCACATGGTGATGTGGCAGGTCTTTGTAAAACTTATGATCGCATACTCTGTTTTTTTTTTTGGCCCACGTTTAAAGCGGGATGTAGCAGTTTATTAAAACTTGTCACAAATGTCAGCGCACAAGCAAGCCAAATCAGGTTGTAAAGCCATCTCCTAGCCCTTCGCTAACTTTCGAACAGCAGAGGGAGCTGTTGCAAATGCAGTTAGAAATAGCGCGATTGTGAAATGTCAATAGACCAGAAGTACTACAGTTTGCTGTTTCACAGAGTCTTTGTTTGTTGCCTAAATTTGATGAGTCCGATCCAGATACATATTTTACTTTATTTGAGTGTATTGCGAAAGCTAGAGCTTGGTCAGATTTCGACATGACTGTTGTTGCAATGTGAGCATGTGAGGCTTTTTCAGCACTGAGTGTAACTGACAGTAAAATTTATGCTAAAGTTAAATCAGCAGTTCTGAAGGTCTACGAGCTGGTGCCGTCAATGTTTTCATTACAGGAAAAAGCAAGATTCACAAGCCTATTGTGAGTTTGTTTGCGATTTGACTTCTGCATTTAATCGTTGGTGCACAGCTTCTGAAGTTAGTAATTTTGAGGGTCTGTCTAACTTGATTGTGCTAGAACAGTTCAAAAATTGTGTCTAACCAGGTTGCTACATTCATGAACGTAAAGTTAAGTCTCCAAGTGATGCAGCAGTCCTTGCAGATGAGTACAGGTTAACGCATAAGAGTCATTTTGAGTCAAACAGTGACATGCTCTATAAAAATAACTTTACTCCTAGGAATAGGTCATCTTTTTCTGGAGCTTCGTTCCAAAGGCCTCAGAAGTTTGGTTCTGGGGGACCTAAAGCACCAATATTAATACCTGTCGCTATTGTTTAGTTGAAGGACATTGGAAGAAAGATTGTCCTCTACTTAAATCAAAAAAGTTAGGTCAATTTAAATCTGCCGTGTTGGCAGTGCCTTTTACAGCCTCTGATCACCATGGTGAGCTTTTTCAGCCAATAGTTGAGTTTGGTTCTGAGTTTTCCCAATGTGATTTTTCAGCTTTTATTTCAGATGGTGTAGTGTCCCTGGTAAATGGCAACCAAGATGTTCCAATTAAGATCTTAAGAGACACTGGAGCTTTAGATTCTTTTATTTTGGGATCTTTTATTTTATTCTTTTATTTTAGGTGAACCAGTTTTTCAGGTAGTTGTACCTACTACTTTGTGAAGTAAAGTGTTGCGAGTTGCACATGGTGATGTGGCAGGTCTTTGTAAAACTTATGATCGCATACTCTGTTTTTTTTTTTGGCCCACGTTTAAAGCGGGATGTAGCAGTTTATTAAAACTTGTCACAAATGTCAGCGCACAAGCAAGCCAAATCAGGTTGTAAAGCCATCTCCTTTGTATCCAATACCAGCCATAGGGCAACCTTTTTGAGCATCTTATCGATTGTGTTGGGCCTTTACCACGGTCCAAGTCAGGTCATAACTACTTCTTAACTGTTATGTGTCAAGCAACTAGATATCCGGCAGCTTTTGCCTTGCGTACCATAACTTCAAAATCAGTAGTTAAACCCAATCACCAGAAGGGATCATAGGTGCAGTGGGTACCACAGTGATGAAAAGATTGGATTTGATGTCTTTAGGATTGAAAAAAGGTATTACCGGTATCATTAACAAACCTGTTTAGCAGTAACTAAAATTACATAATATGTGTGCTTTTGTGATTTGTAATTTTTTTTTTTTACCAGGCCAAGGATGTTCATGCTGTCAGTTCATATGTAGTGGCCACTTGGCAACCACCTTTAAATCGTGACCCGTTTCTGTCCCTGCCTGTAAGTGCTTTTAGAAACTTAACTAAACGTAGTTTCATTTTAATGCACCGCTTTAATGTTCTCATCACTTAAAGATGACGTATGTAATTCTCTACAGAAACATTTTGTTATGCTGGTTGCAAGTCTCCTTGTATACTGATAGCATTCACTAAGTGTCTAAATATAATTTTATAGATGTATTTAGTCTGTGGGAAACTTATGTTTATGTTGTGTCTCCGACAGGCTGATGCTTCCTCAAAAGACTGCATCATTTTTTCCTCTGTGCAAGTCAAGTGTGTGTGTGTGTGTGTGTGTTTTAATTTTGGAGATGTCTTTTGAAAAAATTTATCCTTTTCATCCAAGGGTTTGTCTGACTTTTGGTAATCATAATATGGCTTATTCCCCCTCTTTCTCTAGATAAAGGTTGTATACGTAACTAAATAACTTTTATTGTAGAAACTTTGTGTATTCTACAGGTTTTGCTGCTGAAACTTAAAAGGCTACACATCCTTGACTCCACTGACCCTAGTGGTTATGGAGATACTGACTGTGTATCCATGTTCAGGTTTACACACTGTATAATTCTGTTCCATGAAGTTTCATGGGGAATAAAACTGTTCTGTGTTCCAGTGAAGCTCGAAGCATGTGAATGCAAAATACTTACAAAATGTAATGGAACTGTTCATCGTTCCGTGACTTTTAGGCCTGGTTTCACAGACAGGGCTTGGATTAAGCCAGGATTAGGCTGTGGTTAAATTAGAACATCTTAAGTATCTTTTACAAATGTGTCTTAAAAAAAACATTACTGGTGTGCATCTTGAGACAAAAGCATGGCACTGACATATTTTAAGATATGCTTTGTTAAAACGGCACAAACATGCATTTTAGTCTGGAACTAGCTTAAGCCTTGACTGTGAACCCATGCGTTGAAGTTGTAAATATTAGTCCAGTGGTTCAGTTCAACATTTTGTTCTCTGGCTTTAGATAGCTTTAAAAAATAACTAGTAGCACATTCAATATGACAGAAGTAGAGACTGAAAGTCTTTATCCTCACTAACTATTATAGTAGCTTTATGGCAAATGCCTTCTAAATGTTTGAAGTATTACCTGCTCCCATAGGATGCACATTCTGTTTTTGGGAGGTTAGGCTGTGATGTTTGGAAATTGCAGTAATTGTTTGCTTTGTTTATAATAGCCAATAGTTGCCAGATGCTTCCTGTTGGATATTCTTCTTCACGTGGTCCTGGAGGAGGGTGATGTTGCGTTATTAAATCTGTCTTTGGTTTGTTCCAGATTCAGAAGTCTGGTGGATACGGACTCCTTTCGAAAGAGGGCACACTTCTGCTGGCTTGACAGTATGTATTTTCTTTTACATATTTGATTTAAAGACATTTTAAAATGGTGCCATCCCATTCAATTTGTCTGACATGTCTGAATGTTTATCTTTTGTAATGTTGTTTTATTATGCTCCTCATCTCAATATACAGGTGTAACTAAATGGAGAACAAAGTCTGAGTCATTCCAGGAATTTGACAGAATGTACACACTGCAGCCCTGTAGACACTGCAATGAGGTTTACAACAACTGCTTACCAGGCGTGCACATTATGCATGAAACTGGGATCACTGCTAGGTTGATGGTAAAATGCAATAGGAATAATCATTCATATGGCTGTGCATGCTTGTCTACTGTTAAGGTAATTTATGTCTCACTTTTCTTCTGAATCCTCTAGGCTATGTTGGAAGAGGAAAACGAGGAGAGATGCAAGGCTTTTACTCTGAAAACACCCATCCAGGGTTTTGCAGTGATTGGTGCATGATGCTGGAGGAGGAATAACTCTGTATAACTCCTCAGTTCTGTTCTGAAGGTCTTGTAAATACCTCAGGATTGTTGTTTGTGATTCTGAGTAACTTTTTTTTTTTTTTGTCTACTTGTTTACTGGATGTATTTTATACTGTTTACAAGGTATGCTGTCATAGTCAGTGCTATACGAAGTCTGTCACAAATGTAATGGATACTTTCTTTATGTGTGCGTTTGTGTGTGTGTGTGTGTGTGTGTGTGTGTGTGTGTGTGTGTGTGTGTTTGTGTCTGTTTCTTGAATTACTACAAATGTTAACAAAAAAAACTGCAAAAAAAGCTTTTAAATAAAGGTCACTGCTGAGACGTATCTTTTTGTCATTTAGTCAGGTCTGTGTGTGTGTGTGTGTGTGTGTGTGTGTGTGTGTGTGGCTTGTATAATAAATATACAACATACACCTAGTAGTAAGTGCCTCTCATATAAATACAAATGTATCTAGGAGGTTGTATGCGTATCTTTCATTATTTCACACAAACATTGATGTACACGCATATGCATTCATACATAAATATTCAGCTGGAATTTAACGTTTAGCCAAATCATATTTTTCTGTTTATATTTGAGTCACATAATTTTGACATTTATACTTATTTAAATGAGTATTAGAAATTATTATAATTATTAATTTGTCTTGCTGCCGCTGGCAACCTCCTCCGGTTTCCGGTTTTGAGCGACAGCTGACTTCCGGTTTATTGGCGGCCACTTCCTGCTGACAGCTGCCGATTTTTCGCCGAACCCCCTCTCGAGACACAATGGGGTGATATATGTTATTTCTGTCATGCCTCCCAACAGTCTGCAGGTGGCGCTATTTTACTTAATCAGTTTAAAGGAGATATCATTGAATCAATGAGCTCAAATGAGGGTAGATGGATAATCTTGGTTCTCAAATTAGACAATTCTTTCTTTATAGTTTGTAATTTATACAACTATAACAATACAGCTCAAGCAAAAAGAATGTTTTTACAACTGTGTTTGAAACTTGAAGCCGTTAAAAACAAATCTAAAGAGGCAGATTTAATTGTTGGAGGTGACTATAATGATGCTCCAGATGATCTTGTAGATAGAGAACCTGTAAGATTAACTCCACATTCGAGATTCAGAAGTACTGCATACATCTGTGAACAACCAGCAATTATAGATGTTTGGCGTTTTCTAAACCCTGATATTAACGAATTGACCTGGAGCAATGTTAGTAGATCCTCTCAGTCTAGAATTGATCTATGGCTTATATCTCCCTCTTGTCTGCAATTTGTGGCAGAATCATCACATAATTATGCTCCATTTTCTGATCATAAATTAATCTCAATCCATTTAGCAGGAACAAAACAACAAAATGGGAATATACGTGGTTATTGGAAACTAAATAATAATTTATTAAAAGATAAGGAGTTTTGTGATTTAGTCAAAAAAACAGCAGAAAGTTTATTTGATAATAAAGATGTGAATCACATACAAAAATGGGAATGTTTCAAATTTAAAATTAGAGAAATAGCAATTAAACGAAGTAAAGCAATTAATAAAAAAGAATATAGCAAAAGAAATAAGCATTATGAATAATTTAAATATTTTAATGATGAAGAATAATCTTTCAGCGGAAGAAGAAACTATAATGAAAAAATGAAAAGAGGAAATAGATGATATGTATATTGATATGGCTAAAGGAGCTTTTGTAAGATTGCGAGCAAAGTGGCTAGAGCAAGGAGAAAAAAATTGAGTTATTTCTTTGCTTTAGAGAAACGAAATCACAAGAGAAATAATTGAACTTCTCTTAAAATTGATAATAACATCACCTCTGATTCTTTAAACATTTCAAGATATGTCGGTACATTTTATAGCAATATATATAAGTCTAATACTCAATTCATTGAGTGTGATAAAGTCATCGAATCAGTTAAAGCATTTACACCAACTATATCTGAACAGTTTAAGGTAAATTGTGATCGTCCCATTACTAAATCAGAAATGTCAGAGGCTGTTAGTTCAATGAAAAAAGGTAAATCACCAGGTAATGACGGGCTTTCAGTCGAATTTTATTTGCATTTTTGGGAAGTGATTGAAAATCCTTTATTTGATTTATTTAAAGAATGTATCTTAATAAAGGAAATGTCTTCGAGCATGAAGCAAGGTTTAATATGTCTTCTCTCTTAAATATTGACTACAACATTTTATCATTAATTTTTGCTAAAAGATTAAAGAGTTGTTCATGAGATAATGCGTGAAACACAAACAGGTTTTATGTCTAAACGTCACATTAGCTCCAATATAAGACTTGTTCTAGATCTGCTGGATTATTCTGATAACATCAGTACTGATGCACTGATAGTATTTCTTGATTTTTATAAAGCATTTGATACGGCAGAACACTATTTTTTACTTAAAGCACTTCAGATTTTTGATTTCGGACAAAATGTTATATCTATCGTTGAAATGCTTTATAAAAACATTGATAGTTCTGTGATATTATATCCAAACACCACCAAAAGATTCCCTGAACTGAGATCAGTTCGCCATTTTTGTTCCTGCTGGTGGTTGAATTACTGTCATTACATATTAAACATAGTCCTATTATTAAGGGATTGTCTGTTTTTGGTAAGGAAATTAGAGTAAGTCAACTAGCGGATGATACAGCTCTCTTTTTGAATGACAAACTTCAAATTGATCAATTCTCTGCTGCTTCGGGTTTAATGCTTAACAAATCTAAATGTGAAATCCTATGCCTGTATCAGACTGAAGAGGAAAACATTTTTCATTTACCTGTTAAGAAATGTGTCAAATATTTAGGTATTCATATCTGCAAGGATCACAAGGAACGTCAACAACTACATTTTTTACCTAAATTGAAGAAATCTAAAACAATTTTAAATGTATGGCTTCAAAGAGATATTTCTATTTTAGGAAGGATTCTTTTGACACAAGCAGAAGGGATTTCAAGATTAGTTTATCCTGCTCTCTCTCTTAATGTTCATGATTCAATATGTAAAGATATAAATACCATATTTACAAATTTTGTGTGGGAAAACAGACACCGTCACCTTAAAAAAGCGGTGCTCTCTGCTTCGAAGGATGAAGGCGGATTTGAACTTTTGGACTTTGGTGACCTAAATTATACCTTTAAGGTGAAATGGTTGAAGGAAAAAAAGTGACGTGACATTCTGCCAAATATGGTGACCCATACTCAGAATTCAGGCTCTGCTTTTAACCCATCCAAAATCCATTTATTATGTCATTTAATTTATATGTGTATTTCTATTTTTTCTTCCCTTTTTAGTTATTCCATTTCTAAATTAACTTTTACAAAACAAGTAATAAAGTGTACAATAAAGCAGAGTCAAACCCTTATATTATGATCACATTGCGCTTGAATCAAGTTAAAGGATTCAAATGATGTCACTTCCTGGTTGTTTCTATTAAAAAAATTGTTTAGTTTTAAAAAGGAGGAGAAAGAATGAAAGTAAATCGTGTCATAACAGTGTTGAGTGAACAATATTGTGCAGCTAATTAGTTATTAATTGTGTATTAAGTTTTAATATAATTTATTAAACTATTGTACATATACACTGGAAACCTGTGCCTGCCTGGATCAGAAAAATGTTTTCTTCTTCCCTGAGAACAGACTTCTCAAATAACAAATAAATACTAATCTCTGCATGTGGGACATTTACAATAAACATGATAGATAACAGTCCAGGAAGAGTGAAAATAATAATGCAGTGTTTAAATGTATTAGGTGTAATATCCGGTCTCCAGTACAGCAGGTGGCAGTAACTGTTCAGCTCGCTCGAGATCCTCCAGTAAAACCCACGAAGAAGAAGAAAACGAAAGTAACTGCAGAAAACACGCAGATAGCGAGAGAAAGCGTTGCTCGGTGGATTTGATGTCATGTCCTAGAAAACATTCTTCATTTTCAAGTTTAAAGCACAGAAAAATGAGCGTTTCAAATACTTATAAATTCTTTTCTTAGTGCACAAGACTGAAAGTAAGTTTTCAGAAAGGGGTTATTGAAAGCGAATGTGTTTCTGAAAGTTTTTCAGTATTTCCGCTTCTGTTTTATGCTGTTGTTCTTGTGATGCGAAATCGAAAGTATTTTTAAACCAGCCATTTCTCATTAAGATCATCTGGTTATTCTACATGGCAGTGCATTAGTTTGTAGCTCACTTTATTTCATATAGTGTTTTTGTTGCTGTTGCTGCTATCTGAACATATTTCTTGATCTCATTAACCTCATCATCTCCAGGTCACATTGAACAGCAGATTGTTGTCTCAAGCCAGTGCTGACCATGACAGTTTAGCTGCAGTCTGTCAGAGAAGAGAGGAAAGATGAGTCTCTCACAGAAACAGAGGTAAGACTGAGTCTGCTTTCAGACAATCATTTTAAACACTGCTGCACTTTCAGAGGATTGCTGGAAAAAAACAAAACCTTAACAAACTTTGTGTTATATTTACAAATGATATGCACAACTTCAGAGCGTGGTAACTTCCTAATTAAAAAATAACATTGATATTTTAAAAATAGGCAATAAATAATAAATATCTAAGAACTGAAAAATCAAAATCATCATTTACAGTCATTTTACAGTCACTCTTCAGCACTGGATCTGTACTTAAGTAAATTATTTCACATCAGTGATTTTGTTTTTTAGGTCATAAATTGATTGTCATACATTAAAAAAAGTATTGCACACTTAATTTAAAGGTTTATATGATAGAAGAGAAATCACTGATCCAGAAATGATTAAAATTACTTGAATGAAGTCCAGATATTAATTTCACAAATGTGTGCATCACAATGTGAAATATTAGCGTAATGCTGTTCAAAGGTTAACACAAGGAGAAGACGAGTCTTTATGAAGCTGCAGTGCATTTTCTCCCAGCTTCCTGTGTACAACATCAGCAACACACCTAAATACACTGTACATAAAATACAATAAACCACACCTAAATACACTGTACATAAAATACAATAAACCACACCTAAATACACTGTACATAAAATACAATAAACCACACCTAAATACACTGTACATAAAATACAATAAACCACACCTAAATACACTGTACATAAAATACAATACACCACACCTAAATAACTGTATTTTATGTTGACACTTCAGGACATAAAGTTGTTACAGTGTAGAAGAAAAAGTATAACTTTATGAGATTGTATGTGAAATGTAAGAGAATTGCAAATCTCTTTAATTAGATCAGTCAAATATTTTAAGTACTTTAAAGAAATTGTTTAACTTTTGAGTCTGTAAGTAAGAATGACTGTTATCTTTAAAACTCTGCAGATGTTTCTGTGAAGGACTAGAGAGAATGTGTGTCAATATAAAACACAGATGAAGCTCCTGTAGAAAAGTTTCTCTTCTCTCTTTGTGTCATTAGTGTAAGATCAGGATCACATGTGTCTGTGAAGAGTGACCGGTCAAAGGATGACGACATGCCGAACTTCAGTGAGAAACAAACATCTATCAAAAGGTATTTATTATCTTTGACATTATAATGTTGTGTTGGCTTATTTCTCCACTAAGATGCTTGTGATAGAAATGAATGAAATAAAACAATAATTCACTGATTTCCTCTTTATTGAACTCAGTCTGGAGCTTCTTTCCAGTAACACAATCACACAAGCAGACACAAGGAGGTATAAATTAACCATGAAAATAGATCATGCAGCCAAACATGAATATGTCTTTCCATCTATCCATAGTCATAGATGAACAAATGCATGTCTATACTGTGCTTCATGACCATCGTCAACAGTGAAGCTCTTTAAATGAGACTGAAGGAGCTCCTGTAGTAAAGTGTTTTGTTCTTTGTGTCATTAGTGTAAGATCAGACTCACATGTGTCCAGCTCTGTGTCTGTGAAGAGTGACCGGTCAAAGGGAGAAGGACCCAGCTTCAGTGAAGAAACAACATCACGAACCAAACGGTATTTGATCTGTTTCTTATTTTTCTTTAAACATAGACTGTGTCAGAAAGTGTATCAGAGAATAATTATCATAAAACTACTTGTAGTCCATAAATTTATCACTTATTTATTGTTTTTCTCTTTGCTAAAATGTTTAAAATATACTTTGGTCATGTATATATTTTTTCCCCTAAAAATGCAGTATTTTGATTTATTTTATTTACGATCAGGCTTCAGTATGAAACATTAGATCCAGATTTACAGTCTCACAGGAACCACAATAATTTTACAGACAGTCTCCTGCAGATCTTCCAGGTAATAAAACACATTTTCAAGAATATTTAATAATTATAATAAACAAATATGCAATGGATATTTGTTATGCTGTGACAGAACTTTTATTTCTATTTTTTTTCTTCTTAAGAACCCATAAAATAAGAACAAAACCATATTTTTATTAATATTTACAGCTAATTAAAGTTTGTCTCAACTTTATTTTTTATGAATATTTTTCATTAATAAATAAATAATTTTGACCTAATGAGATAATTTTTCTCTCATTCATTTTTGTCTTTCTTTGTAGGATCTTGAGAGCAAAATAATAAAATTTCTTAAGAAAGAACTGGAAGAGTTTAAGAAAATATTACAAAAAGAGGACTTGCAATACTTTGTGAAGGACTTTAATGAGAACAGATGCAGTATGAAAGAAGCAGCTCTTGATCTCACGCTCTACTTCCTGAGAGAGATGAAGCAAGATGAAGCTGCTGATACTCTAGAAGGTAAGAGACTCATAATCATCTGTCAGACTGTCACTAATAAATGTAGAGAGAAAATAAGATTAAACAATATCTGTATTTTTGTTTCTGTTTAGATGAGCTGATCTTCATTCATCAGCTAAAGTGTAGCCTAAAGAAGAAGTATCAGTGTGTGTTTGAAGGAATTGCAAAGCAAGGAGACTCTACACTTCTGAAGAACATCTACACAGATCTCTATATCACTCAGGGTTGTAGTGAACAGGTCAATACTGAACATGAGGTGAGACAGATTGAAGTTGCTTCCAGACGTCATGAATCACAGGAGATACAGGTTGAGTGCAAACATTTGTTTGAAGCACCTGAACAAGACAAGCAGATCAGAACTGTACTGACAAAAGGAGTTGCTGGCATCGGAAAATCAGTCTCTGTGCAGAAGTTTGTTCTGGATTGGGCCGAAGGAAAAGAAAATCAAGATATCAGCTTCATATTTCCTCTTCCATTTAGAGAGATGAACTTAAAGGAGAAAGAAAAACTAAGTTTGATGGACCTTATAACTCAGTTTTTCCCAGAGACAAAAGGACTGAACCTTACAAGACGAAATCAATTCAAAGTCTTGTTCATTCTTGATGGATTGGATGAATGTCGTCTTCCTGTAAACTTTAAGGATAATGAGACGTGGTCTGATGTTTCATCACCAGCCTCTCTGGATGTTCTCCTGACGAACCTCATCAAGGGAAATCTGCTTCCTTCTGCTCTCATCTGGATCACCAGCAGACCAGCAGCTGCCAGTAAGATTCCTCCTGACTGTATCGACCGGCTGACAGAGATACGAGGATTCAATGATGCACAAAAGGAGGAGTACTTCAGAAAAAGAGTCACGCATGAGAATCAGGCCAAAGAAATCATTGATCATGTTAAACAATCAAAGAGTCTCTTTATCATGTGCCACATCCCAGTCTTCTGCTGGATTTCAGCCACTGTTCTCCAGAACATTTTAGAGGAGAAAAGAAATAATGTTGTGAAAAACAATCAGGCTGATGATGTCTCCAAAACACTGCAGGAGTCAAATACTGAAGACACTCCTAAGACTCTGACACAAATGTACACACACTTCCTCAGATTTCAGATCCAGCAGAGCAGACGAAAGTATGATGGAGAACATACACCAGATGTTTCCTGGGATAAAGATGCCATCTTTTCACTGGGGAAACTGGCATTTGATCAGCTGGAAAGAAACAATGTGATCTTCTATGACACAGATCTGGAAGCCTGTGGTATTGACGTCTATAAGGCATCAGTGTACTCAGGCATGTGTACCCAGATCTTTAAGGAGGAAACTGGGATCACTGTTGGTACCATGTACTGCTTCGTTCACTTGAGCATTCAAGAGTTTATTGCAGCCCTTTATGCACATCTGTTTCTAGACATGAAGAAGAAATATGTGTTTGATCAAGACTCTACAGGACAGGAAAATAAAAGTGAAACCATGATTGATTTGCTCAAGACTGCAGTGGACAAGGCACTAGAGAGGGATAATGGACACCTGGATCTTTTTCTTCGCTTCCTACTTGGTTTGTCACTCCAGTCCAATCAGAGACTCTTACAGGGTCTGTTGACACAGAAAAATAGAAATGAGCAGAGCAAAAAGGAAATAGTTCAGTACATCAAACAGAAATTGGAGTCTAATCTGTCTCCAGAGAGATCCATCAATCTGTTCTACTGTCTGAATGAACTGAACGACCAAACTCTGGTGAAAGACATTCAGACCCACCTTAGCAAAGGAAGTCTCTCATCTGCTGATCTTTCTCCTGCCCAGTGGTCTGCTTTGGTCTTTGTGTTGTTGACATCAGAGGAGGAGCTGGAGGAGTTTGAGCTTCAGAAATTCAAGAAATCAGACGAGTGTCTCATTAGATTATCAGCGGTCATCAAAACCTGCAAAAGAGCTCTGTAAGTTAATATATTTTGTCATGTTTTGTTCTCATCTTAAAATTACATTAATCTACACTGATACATAGCAGGCTTGGACACTGCTGATTTAGTGAGTGAGTGACATGACATACAGCCAATTATGGTGACCCATACTCAGAGTTTGTGCTCTGCATTTAACCCATCCAAAGTGCAAACACACAGCAGTGAACACACACACACACACTTTTATTATTTAATAATATTACTATTATTATATGTAGCTTTTTTGCTCACATTTTTGGTCAGTTTTCTCTTTGATAATTTGCGGATGCCGAAAATTCAGTGCGTACCTACCTACATCCCCTCCTTGTTTACAAATCCAAAGCAAGTCCATACATCCGCATTTAAATGCAGAAGGGGCTTTCCTGATAACCTTCTGCGATGGCATCATCTTTATTTTACTAACTTGCTGCATGCTGAAGGCGACCCAGCTGACCTCACCAGAAAACTCAACACCAGCGTCTAGTGGATTGTCTAGAAATTGATTTTATTATTCTACCAAATAGTATACTAAAAGATTGATACTTGGCATCCGTGTATCAATACAGTATTGCCGTGGAAAATATTGCGATACTATACTTAATTGTAGTACACTATCGTTTATTGACGTTAACCTAATGCTGCATTCCAGACAGACAACTTGGATATACTAATTATAACACAATACAATAGTGTATTATATTATAGTCTTTAATAATATACTTTACATAATAATATATAACATACTTTATATATTTATATGTAATGTTAGGTAAAAAAAAAAGTTAGCCTAAATACACTGTAAGTCGCTTTGAAAGCTGTAATGTGGAGTCAGACACGCTAGGATCCAATTGCAGTAGAGCTGAAACAACTAATCGATTTAATCGATTAAAATCGATTATTAAAATAGTTGTCAACTAATTTAATCATCGACTAGTTGCTAAATAACTTTTATTTGCCATAAGTGGCTCATTTTGTGCATATTTTAAATCTGTGGTGACCTCAGTGTGGTAGTAATGAGCCACCGCAGGTTTTACTCAGCCAGTACAGCAGGAGAAGTAGCGAATAGCCAATAGCTGGCCTCGTTTTATGTCACGTGCTTCCCGAACAGTTCTCTGCAGCATTCAGCGGGAGAAAGAAAAAGAAAAAAGCGGAAGATAAAACTAATCGAACGAAGTCATCCAAAGTGTGGGAGTACTTTACTTTGAGCCTTCAAAAAAAAAAAAGAGTAACCTGTAAACTTTGCACTACTGAATTGACTTTTATATTTTCAGATTCTCCAGTACAATGTTGTTTGCAAATGTTTAGTCGTAAAAGCTGATAACATTGCTTTTTAACCGTTAACATTTAAAGCTTTACAAACATGTTCTGTGATCAGTTTGTCGTTTACCAGTTCATAATTCAGTCTTGCAGCCTAATTATGACTGAATGAGAGAGGTAAATGTTTAAATGTATTTGAAATGCACTGATCTTTTTCACACAGCAAGTTTTTTGTCTGTCCAATTTTTTTCATATTTTTTCAATACTTTTTTTTCCTGATGGATTTTACTTTAAAATGTGAGTTCCATTCAGGTTTCATGCCATTGGCACTTTATTCGAATGATTGTTTACAATTTCACAGCATAAGCTATGAAGCTGTTTCCCAGGTATAAAATGCAATGTACTACAATTTTATTCTGTTTTATTCTTATTCTTAGTGAAAATATGTTCTGAAAGATTCCTTAATAAGCTTTGTTTCGGGATGTTAAACTAATTTAGGAGCCCTAAGGACGGCCATGGTGAAAACTTTATTTGAAATCTCCTTGTGAAATTTGCTAGAGTACGTATGGGTCAGTGTTTTGATTGCAGAAGAGTTCGACAAAGGATTACTAGCACATAATAAAACACAGGTTTAGGATATGACAATGCAAAATTGTTAAAATCTCTGAAAAGTCTGTTGAATGATAAAGACACTTTATTAATAAGTTACTTGGGGAAAAAAATGGGCAAAACTAAAATAGAGGTACATAAACCGATTAATCGTAAAAAGAATCGACAGATTAATTATCAAAATAATCGTTAGTTGCAGCCCTAAATTGCAGTATTAATTTATAGAGTGGTCAGACAGGCAGAAATCAGAAACAGCACCAAGAGTGTCCAGGGATATCCAGAAATCAGTAACAATACCAGACAAAGGTCGGGGCAGGTGGAAGAGAATCAGTTGGTATCATAATCCGAAGTCAAACAAGGAAGGAACAAAAACTAGGAAAACGCTCAGAAATGCCTGACAGAACTAAACAAGACTTCGCAATGTGAGTGATGTTTCACTGATAGGAAACAGGTGTGGTTCAATAATGAGTTCCTAGGCAGGGGTTTATGGGAAATGTAGTCCAGGGTGTACTGTGTCGTGTGAAAGTCTGTGGTGAATAAACAGATGTGCAGTGACCGGATCATGACAAAAGCGTCTGCTAAATGCATACATTTATTTAAATGTATTTATTCATATACAGTAGAGAGAGAGAGAGAGAGACGCTATTTCCGGGTCCAATACACAGCTAGTTTTCGTGCACTTCAGCAAGTCATTGACATATTTTTCCCCAGTCTTTGAAGCATTTCCTACATCTTTTATTTTTTTCAGTCATTTACTTTAAATGTGTATTTCTATTTTTTCAGCCCTTTTTAATTATTTAATTTATTATAAATTTAATAAAAAAAAATAAAGACGAGTCATAAGGTGTACAATAAAATCCTTATATTATAATCACATTGCACTTGAATCAAGTTAAAGGTGTAATCTGCCTATTGTCCTGCAGGTGACTGATTAAATCTGTCTTCTTACGATGCACTTAGGGCTTAACGATTACTCCAGAGCATTCGTAGATCTACGATTATTTTCAAGTGCTACTTAAGTTACGATGCTTTTGGGAAACAGACAGTGATATTAAGATCAGTCGTACGATCATTTTTACAAACTTCTTAGGCTTACAAAGCTTTTGGGATACCTGGCCCTGTTAAGTTAGCTACAGAAGAAGCACATCGTGTTATTATAAAACACATTGTTCCATAGTTATTTCTACTCCAATATGCAGTTCAACTTCTACAACTTCTGCTATAAAAAAGATGTACTCTTGCATATCCTCAATGCATAAATGATTAACCTCCAGATTCTACACCTCAAGACAGTCATCCAGAAAATAGAGCAGCACATTGAAATGTATAACTCACTGCCATTCAATGATATAAACCTGTTATTAATTTACATATTTTATTAAGTAGGAAATTTGAATCAATGCAATCTTAATATATATGCAGTGTATTTACTGTTCATCTAAAAATAATTGGTATATATATATATATATATATATATATATATATATATATATATATATATATATATATATATATATATATATATATATATATATTTACAATTGTATTACATGCATCTAACTCTGTGATTTGATTTATTTCTCTTGTAGGTTAAATGATTGTGGTTTAACAGACAAAAGCTGTCCAGCTCTGGCTTCAGTTCTTGGATCAGATACCAGTCTGAAAGAGCTGAACATGAACAATAATAATATGCAGGATTATGGAGTTAAAATGCTCTGCACTGGATTGAAAAATATTAATTGCAAATTAGAGATACTCAGGTAAGTTTTGTGACAATCTGTAGTGTTTGGTTAGAAGATCCATCTGTTAACATCAACCTAGATCATTTGCCACATAATTGAGGACAGAACTGCTTCAACTCAGTGAAATTTGCAGCATGAACTCTACATTCCACATTGGACTGAACGTTATTATACGTTATTATAAATCATTTATAAATTATTAGTTAATGATGAACTAATCATTTACAAAACATGACTACACATTCATAATTTATTAATAAGTGATAAGTTAACATTATAGTAATGTTGTATTAATTCTAAGTCACTTATAAGTAACTAGTTAATGATGAATGAATCATTTACAAAACATGACTATACGTTCATAAATTAATAAGTGGTATGCTAATGATTTACAAATGTGTTGTAAGTTATCTTAAAAAATGATAAAATCATCAAACTCATGTTTTGATCAATTCAGCAAAGGCATGAGTAAAGTATTAGATAAAGTTTAATACACTTTTGAGTGATTCTGAGAATCATGATGAAATTCATATTGGATCTAAACATTTGTTAAAATTTTGTGCAGAATCTTTTATTCTTTAAAATCAGCAATAAATGCTGTCTGTAAGTGTTTAGAAGCTTCTGTCACGTCTCTACTACGGTCTTGGCCCATTCCTTGTCTGATAAAGCTTCCAGATCAACGATAATCTTTGGTTTTCACATTGCCACAGCTTTTTTCAAATTCAACCAGATATTTTCAATGATAATTAAATCTGGAGACTGAACAGGCCACTTAAAAACATTTGCAGCAGACATAACGCTGAACCATGGGTCCAAGAAGTTCCAGTTTGGTCACATTACTCGATAAAACATTCTTCCAGAGCTCCACAGGTCTACACAAGTGAATTTTAGCAAGTTCAAGTTGGCCTTTTGTTCTTCTTGATCTGCATATAGCCTTAAACTTTCTAAAGTAATATTATTATTTATTCTCTTTATCTTTTCTATAGCTTTTGTGAGATCTCTGTTGACTTTGCCATTTTTGCTAAAATCTCTGAGGGTTGAGTAATTTTGATTGACTGTAGGTTATAATTGTGGAAAATTAAAACTGCAAAAATTTTAAATTGCATTTGTTGTAGTTTCAGTTCACTAATATATAACTTTACCCAGCTTTACTGTCAAATAAGTCCATTCAGGCCCAAATTCCTGTAGTGCATCTTTTTTATTTTCTTCATTCTAGAACATGTACTTGTGTGACAATCTGTGTTATAATGAAGAATAACATCTTTTCTAATAGACTTTCAGACTGCAGTATCACTGAAGAAGGTTATAAAGCTCTGTCTTCAGCTCTGAGATCAAACCCTTCACACCTGATAGAGCTGGATCTCACAGGAAATGATCCTGGAGAATCAGGAGTGAAGCTGCTCAGTGATGTACTACAGGATCCAAACTGTCAACTCAACACACTGAGGTGAGACCTGATTAAATAATGCTATATAAGTTATACACGTGAATTATTTATATTATATATAAATATTAGTGTATTATTTCTCTAAATTATTAAGGTATACAATTTATTGCATCAAAAATGGTCAAAATGATCAAACATGAAAGATGAGATGCTGCAGCTTCTGTTGTTTTGATGATAAATGTCAGCACAGTTTAGTTGTGTTAAAAGTTACAGCTTAATCAGACATTTTGGTTTACTAGATGTGCTGGTGTTCAGTATTTCAGTGCCTCGATAGTTAACTTATGATTGTGAAAAATATTCAGTGTGAGGAGTTATCCTGACTGTTTAAAAGTTACTGAATGCACTGTACATTAATCTCCATCAAGCTCAGATTCACAACACTGTAGATCACTGATCTAGAATAGAGAACTGGATTACTAATGACATCATGAATGTGAAGCCACCATATTGGTAATCCCTAGTGTGTGTGTAAATGTTCTATTGAATTAATAGGAAATTGTATGATTTTAATGAGACATCACATAAGTCACCGTTTTTAAATCTGAAGTATCCCTGTACATTCTTACAATGCAAACACTCAAGGGAATTTCCTCTACTTATTAAAAAGCTACGTTCATTACAGTAGCGAACATCATGAACATGATAAACATCAGACGGACACGACCTCAACATATAACAAATGACAAAGTGCTCATTCTGAAATCGGAAAAAGAGTTATGCTTCGTAAACACATCTTTATTCGCATTGAACAGTTATTTATTGTTTATATAATTCTGTTATAGTGTTTTTATTCGTACAGTAGCTGCTAACTGCAAATGTTTCAACAATGATTTTGTTAACAGCATTCATTTTGAAGCAGGTAAGGATTTAAATGGTGGTTAAATTATTATTCATTTAGCATACAACATTTTACATGGAAACAGTAGCTAATGCTAGTAAACCTATTTGCGCGATTTTGGAGAGTCTGAAATAGAGGTCTTCACGGGTCCAAAAGTTTGTGCCAGAATCCGAAAGAGATCCGTAATGTACTACATTGAACCGACCCGGACCAGTCTATTATTTCAAAAGCTGGACCTGAACCCACCTGGAAGACAAAGCCCCGACTGGACCCGATTGTAACATATTCCACCTTAAATTGCTATTGCAAGCCAATAAACCTGTTGCGAAAAATATAACTTTTTGTCTTACCTAATTTAAGGAGCCATAATCTCTCTTCTTTGCTTCGAGTCTGAATCTGACCACTAAAACTTTGATTAAACGGTTCATTTATATTATTATAAAAAAGGGAGAAAATGTAAAGCGCAGTTTGGCTGTCTAACATCGGAGAGAGAGGGAGAGATTGCTTTTTTGTTTTGGCTCATACTTTTCTTTTCCTAATTTTACAAGTGGCAAGTTACAAAAAAACAAGCAGTGTCTGATCACAGCCGGGTGTTCCCCGAGTCTGATGATCGCACGGGCATTACACACAATGTTAAACAGACCCGGGACCCGAGGTAATAGATTCGGACCCGACCTGGACCCGGCTGATCATTTAAAATATAGACCCGAACCCGTTCGGGTCGACGGGTCTCGGGTACACTGTGAAGACCTCTAGTCTGAAATAGATGTTGCTCAATCAGGACATTAAAATTATACACACCATAATTTATTCAGAGAATAACTGAATACAGACAGTACATACATGAAATTAAGCTATAATATATATAAAATATAAATTAAGCTTTTCATTTTAGTAAAGAACAATATTTACAGAAGCTATTGTATTATTCATTGTATATTCAAATCAATTTCTGATACTAATAGGTTCATATTTAATAATTCCTGAATAATTACGTAAATAAAGAAATGGGCTATATTTTGTGTTGGATCAAGTTACCTGTGTCATCAGTGCTGAGCACTGATTTTAGGTCAGCGGTTTGCATGTGACTCAATGGTGCTCTCTGCTGGTAGGGAATAGTAAGACGGCTGATCAAACACTTCTGTTGACTTCACTGCCTTTTGGCAGTTTAGAATGTGATGAGTGATCCAGTCAAATATAGATCAGTGCTTTAGATCTACTACAGTAGATATATTACAGGCCACAAACATGTGATGTGTGTCAGGAGAGGATCAGTGATACACACACACACACACACACACACACACAGACACACACCTGTCTGACCCCTGCAGAATTACATCAGATAAATAAAACTATCCAGAGATGGTCTGAACCCATGGCACCTAATAACAAAAGAGATGTAACAAAAAAACTCTTGGCCACTAGGGGCAGCCATAATTAGTACATGCCATTACTTAAACCAAATAAAACTTCATGCACATTTAACACAGTGTTTGGTGAATTCTGCTTGATAATAATAGGAAGAGCCGGCATCAAAAGATCAACTTAATATATCTCTATGAATGCTTAGCTGACACAAGCTAGTTATCTCTTTGCTAACTTTCCTCATCTCCTGCTTAAAAGCCAGAAAGATCTTCAGATGCTTGAGAATCATGATCTAGTGAGCTTCTGCCCCTGAGTTTATTTTAAATTTACTTTTATCTTGCACATTGAATTGATTCCAGCTTCATCTTCTCTTCTGCAGGTTTTTGGGTCCTGCTGCAGATGAAGGCTGTCAGTATGTGACTGGAATTGTGGGTAAAAACCCGTTACTCCTGAGAGAGCTGGATCTGAGTGATCATAAACTAGGAGACACAGGAGTGAATCAGATCTCTGCTCTACTGCAGGATAAACACTGTACACTCAACACACTGAAGTGAGTATCTTACATCATTTCACATGTTACATGACTAGTAATGTTACAGTCCTCTATTTTAATTCTCATTTGAGTCTGACTCCACGTTATAAAGCTTGGAAGAGCCAGGACATTTTTAATATAACTCTGATTATATTTGTCTGAAAGAAGAAAGTCATATACATCTAGGATGTCTTGAGGGTAAGTAAATCATGGAGTAATTTTCATTTTTGTGTGAACTATCCCTTTAAGTGCACAGAGGTTGGAGAAAATAACGTGAACACATTAGAAATATCCAGTATTTTATTAATGTGTTTACCATCGTTTGCCTTTAATACAGCTTAGAATAGATTCATACAACTTTTGAATAGACTTCAGTTAAATTATGTCTCTAAATTCTGCTGTGACTGCTGAATGTGTTCATGTTTACTGACTACAAACTGAGGATTGAAGACTAATTAAAAAAAAATTATATGTGTGTATGTGTTTGCATGTTTCTATATTTAAATGTAATTTCATAAAGGCAGTCTGGTTTCCACTGTCACTTCTGGGTCTTCCTCTGGGACAACGGGCAGGGTTTTTTGGCCGACTGGGTCTCTGAGTTTAGGTTAGAGGAGGTTATGAATGAAGCTGGAGTTTCTCTGCGTCTGGAGAGCATCAGTGCCAAGGATCATTTCATAAAGTTAAAGACATTAATAATAACAGCTCAGAAGTCACTTTCAGACAGCAGCGAGTGTTTGAAATAACTTCTGTTTGAGATCTGATGTGGATTATGATCACCTAACAAGGCAGAAATATTTATAAGAGATAGACTATGCACACTAGCCATTAACATTACCATAGTAAACATGGTAAGACCGCTTAAAGAAATCAGAGTCAGCTTCTCATTCAGACGATCACAATAGTGTATTATTTAGTGTAGTGTATAGTAACATGTTTTATCGGTCCTAACTCGTCTACGCTCCATGTAAATCTTTAACAAAGCATGCAAACAAACGTCTCCTTTTATCATGTTTGTTTTGTGATCGCGCTGGTTTCAGTGACTTATCTATTATTAGTTTTCTGATAACTTCTTTGTCGGTGAAATGATGGAGTTGTGTGCCGTTGTTCCAGAGAGGCGTGTAAAGGGTGTTTTAATGAAGCGCTGAGGAGTTTCTGACCCGACGGTGGAAACACAGAGTGATTCTGGGCTCAGTGCTACAGGTCTGAATTATTATGAGACACTGACACGTCATCAAAGTATTAGTCCTTTACCACGTCACAAACTCATCAACACTGATTTTAGTAGATTTTAAACCTGGAAGACAAAAATATTGCACAAATCTCAAAATGAACTAGAATTGTTCAACAATTAAAATGAATGAATGCTAACATTGTCTTCTATGATGTGCAACACAAACACCTCTGATACAATCTCAGAAAAAGTAGTGTGGGGTTTCATGACCCTTTAAAAACTAACTTCTCATTACCATCACTGACTGTTACCTTGTTTATATATGTCAGAGGTCGCACGCCTCTGGAGCAACTAGGGGTTAAGTGTCTTGCTCAGGGACACATTGGTGTCTCACAGTGGATTCGAACCCAGGTCTCTCACACCAAAGGCATGTGTCTTATCCACTGCGCCTTCACCATATGTATTTGTAGATTTTTATATGTTCATATATTTTTGTATAGTTCATCTGTCTATATTCTTTACTAAACATGTTTGTGTAAGAGAGACTTGTAAAGTAAGTTGTTGTGTGATCGAACTTTTGAAAGTTCTGCTAATACAGCAGGTCAAAAACACAACCCAATATCCAATCATTTCAATTAATAATAGCAAAAATACACAAACATTTCTCTTTTATCCAGTGGGACAGAACTCATTGTGTTTATTAATGAGACACAACAGAATAGTTCTTTGCTGTTGTATCAGAACATATTCATAGTGTTTATTGATGCTTCATATCATCTCTCTGTCATCAAACACCAGATTAATGAATGTGTAACACAACTGAACAGAACCGGTCCAGACTGGGCTTTATTCTGTGCAGGCATTGCTTCTTCAGTCTGACCTGTTTCAGAGAAATATTACTGTACTTCACATCTACACACACAGACAAACCTACAGTTTTATTTAGATGTGCAAAGTTGAATCTGTGAAGCAAAGCTGATCAAGTCACTGGACAGAGCAGAGCGAATGCATTTACGTTGTAGTGATGTTCAGACCAGAATCAGTTTAAACACAAATACACAGCAGTCAGGACTTTTATTTTAGACAATATGATCCGTTTTAGACAAAAGATGAAATAAGAATTATATGACAGAAATAAAAAGATATGAAAGATTTTAACACCTTTCACACAAGGTTGTTAGGAATTAAAACTTCATTGTATTTCTATCAAGAATCAGCAGAAATTGTACATAAATCATGAGAAGTGTCAATTATTTGATTAAATGAACAACTTATTTGTTTTTCTGTTTTGAAGATCAAATTGTGGAAAATTATCCAAAGATATTCAGACACTCTTCCTGTTTTTTGTTTTATCAAGACATTGTGATTTTATTAAATAGTTTTATTCTATCTTCTCTCTTTCTCTCAATGTATATTAAGATGGTTTAACAGATGAAGGTTGTTCTGCTGTGACTTCATGAACATAACGTGTCTGATTCATTGTGTTTTCTCTTTCTGTCTTCAGTCTGTGTAGATGCAGTATTACAGAGAAACAGTGTCTCATCCTGACTTCAGCTCTGAAATCAAACCCATCACACCTGAGAGAACTGAAGCTGAGCTGGAATAAACTACTAGGAGACTCTGGAGTGAAACACCTCAGTGATCTACTGATGAACACACAATTCAAGCTGGAGAAACTAGAGTTAGTATCATTATACTCTACAGCAGTTACAGTCAGATTGATTTATCAGGATACATAATTATTTCCAAAAATGAATGTACCCTTGTGATCTTTAATGAAAATAACTCTCACTTTCCCTCATAAACACATCTCTTCTCTCGTCTGATGATGTGAAGGAGGGAAAACATGTCAGTCTCATGAGATCACAGCAATACATTTACATTTACATTTATTCATTTAGCAGACACTTTTATCCAAAGCGACTTACAGATGAAGACAGTGGAAGCAATCAAAAACAACAAAAAGAGCAATGATATATAAGTGCTATAACAAGTCTCAGTTAGGTTAAAACGGTACACCTAGCATGGGCTTTTAAATAATATAATATAAAGAAAACAGAATAAAAAAAAGAATAGAGCAAGCTAGTGTTAGAGGTCTTTACACACACACACACACACACACACACAATTGCATAATTAATGAAAAGAAAATAGAATATAAAAAGATTAGAAAGGTAGTTAGATTTTTTAAGAATAGAATTAGAATAGTGAGTGTTAAAGTTCGAGGGTCAAATAAAGATGGAAGAGATGTGTTTTAAGCCGATTCTTGAAGATGGTTAAGGACTCAGCTGCTCGGATTGAGTTGGGGAGGTCATTCCACCAGGAGGGAACATTTAATTTAAAAGTCCGTAAAAGTGACTTTGTGCTTCTTTGGGATGAACAATCAAGCGACGTTCACTTGCAGAACGCAAGCTTCTAGAGGCACATAAGTCTGAAGTAACAAATTTAGGTAAATGGGTGCAGAGCCAGTGGGAGTTTTGTAGGCAAACATCAATGCCTTGAATTTTATGCGAGCAGCTATTGGAAGCCAGTGCAAATTGATAAACAGAGGTGTGACGTGTATTCTTTTTGGCTCATTAAAAATTAATCTTGCTGCCGCGTTCTGGATTAATTGTAAAGGTTTGATAGAATTGGCTGGAAGACCTGCCAAGAGAGCATTGCAATAGTCCAGCCTGGACAGAACAAGAGCTTGAACAAGGAGTTGTGCAGCATGTTCCCAAAGAAAGAGCTTGATCTTCTTGATGTTGAATAAAGCAAATCTGCAGGATCGGACAGTTTTAGCAATGTGGTCTGAGAAAGTCAGCTGATCATCAATCATAACTCCAAGACTTCTAGCTGTTTTTGAAGGAGTTATGGTTGATGTGCCTAACTTGATGGTGAAATTGTGATGAAACGATGGGATATTGTTTACAATAGCAAAAAATGATCAGCTTTTCATCAGAAACTCATGAATTCCTGACCTGCAGTTTTGTTTTGTTTTTAAATTGGTTTCACTCAGACATGCATCACGATAAGAACAAAATACGATCACAAAATCTTGTACTTGTTGACTGTAATCTACAATCTTAAAATATCTTGAATTAAATTTTCTGAATATAATTTTCTTTATTTGTTGCATTTAAAATAAATTCTAACATTTTAATGTTATTTTTAAGATGCTTCTGTAGTTGATCCTGTATCTTAATTACATTATAAATCACAAACCCCCCTTTTTTTGGTCTAACTAAAGATTCTCTAGACTTGAAATGTTATTATGGCTGTGTAATTATTTATTCATTGTTTTCAGGTTTTAGCAACATTTTATTTATTGCAGTGTAAGGTGTTAACACATGATGAATTACTCACACATGAACATAACGTGTCTGATTCAATGTGTTTTCTCTTTCTGTCTTCAGTCTGTGTGGATGCAGTATTACAGAGAAACAGTGTCTCATCCTGACTTCAGCTCTGAAATCAAACCCATCACACCTGAGAGAACTGGACCTGAGCGGGAATGAACTACTAGGAGACTCTGGAGTGAAACACCTCAGTGATCTACTGATGAACACACAATTCAAGCTGGAGAAACTAGAGTTAGTATCATTATACTCTACAGCAGTTACAGTCAGATTAAAGATTACTGTTTACTTTCAGAAAGTCATCATGAAATTAAAGTTGACAGTTATTATTTTTTATGGAGTATTGCAGTGCTGAAATGATTTATCTGAGCACATAATGTATTTCTAATCCTGATCTTTGATCTGAATAACTTTCCTTCTCCTCACAACTGTCATGAATCCTGTCCGTGGTCTTCCGTTCGCTCTCCACCAGAGGTCCCGCTCCTATTATATTGACTCACACTACACAGACTGTTATGTGTCCCCCAGACTACATTTCCCATGACCCATTGCACTGATTAACCATAACTGAAGGCGATTCATCTGTGATGATGAACGTGATATTTAATATCTTGATAGTGAACTACGGTTCTGTTTATTTTATTAAATGCTGCTCCATCTGAAATCAGTCACTTTAAATAATAGTGTAAGTATTAAAATAACAAACTCAATGGACAAAATGTGTTTGTGTTCAGACACTCTTCATCTGTTTTTTGTTTTAACAAGACATTGTGACTTTATTAAATATTTTATCTTCTCTCTTTCTCTCAATGTAGGTTAAGATGGTGTGGTTTGACAGATGAAGGTTGTTCTGCTGAGTATTGCAGTGCTGAAATGATTTATCTGAGCACATAATGTATTTCTAATCCTGATCTTTGATCTGAATAACTTTCCTTCTCCTCACAACTGTCATGAATCCTGTCCGTGGTCTTCCGTCCGCTCTCCACCAGAGGTCCCACTCCTATTATATTGACTCACACTACACAGACTGTTATGTGTCCCCCGGACTACATTTCCCATGATCCATTGCACTGATTAGCCATAACTGAAGGAGATTCATCTGTGATTATGAACGTGTTATTTAATATCTTGACAGTGAACTACGGTTCTGTGTATTAAATACTGCTCCATCTGAAATCACATCGAATCACAATCAGGACCCCCCCCCCCCCAATCTGAGGGTTGCCCCCTTAAAAATATGATTAAAAACCATGCGTTTTATTGTAAAAAAAAAACATGTTTTATACTTTGAATAATAGTGTAAGTATTAAAATAACAAACACAAACGTGGCAAAAATGTGTTTTATATTTATAAATATTTTGAGTCTCCCCTCCGCTGCCTCACAGTGCTTTGATCCAAATGCCTTTTTCTTTTACATCACCCACACACACACACACACACACACACACACACACACACACACACACACACACACACACACACACACAAGTTCGATGAGAGAGATCAAAGTCAATAGTTGCCCAAAACTCCAAACTTGCCCAAATTAAAAGGGGAAGTCTTGGCCTAGTGGTTAGAGAGTTTGACTCCTAATCCTAAGGTTGTGGGTTCGAGTCTCGGGCCAGCAATACCACGACTGAGGTGTGCACTTTGTAGAGCAAAGTGACGGCAATTCAAGCATTTTCATAATCTTTGATTTGTATAAAAAGACTTTGATTCTTGAAGTAATGCCGCAGTTGTCACAGGAAAAAACCTTTCCCCTGCAAGCGCCAATCCGAAAGCCAGAAACACGTAAGTGTGAAAAAGGCTAATCGCGCAGAACCTGTGCAAGCACGGCTCTTAATGGTATGTTTGTTTGTTGTTGTCTCATACTTTTTTAGATATGCTGTTGTTCGTAAACGCTACTGCTTCTGTTAGCTTGTAATATACAGGTTTATTCTGATGAAAGCTTTAATACAGCACAGCAACTACATGTGTGTCCATGTAGAATGCTTCTCATTGCTATGTGGAAATAAGTGTTTAAATGGAACCGTTTGTTGGAGCTGATCTGAAAGAGAGAGAGAGAAATGCAGAGCTTGTGCAGAGCGATACAAGGAACCGTATTAAGAGCCGCTGCTATAGAACATTGATTTTGAAACTTGTGAATCCATTAGAATCATTAAAAGATAGAATCACGATTTATATATGAACAGATTTTTACGTGCAACCCAAGTTTTCTCTTCCACTTCTCTAAAGCAGCACGGCATGGCCTCGCCCCCTTCGTCACATGTTCCCGGGGGCGGGGTTTATCTGGGTTTGTGATGTAACGGAGCTGGGAAAAAGCTTGTTGTAGTACAGGGATAGGCAACGTCGGTCCTTGAGTGCCGCTGTCCTGAGTTTAGCTCTAAGCCTAATCAAACACACCTGAACAAAGTCATCAGGTCTTCAAGATTCAGACAAGTGAGGCTTTTTTTCAGGGTTGGAGCTAAACTCTGCAGAACATACCCTACCTAGTCTAGTAGTCCCTAGCATTGGACTTTCAGTGCTGCAACTGTGCAGATATTGTTTATGCTCAAACAGCAACATTGCACATTAACTTATGTTAAAAAAGTGAAATCACAATCAACCACCCCTTTAAAATAAAAAGAGTCAAATACAAATTAAATTCAAATACAATTGTTGGTAGCACTTTATTTTACAGTCCTGTTTCTCATGTACATACTTGGTACTTATTATAGTTATTACAATAACTATGTAATAACTAGGTACTAACCCTGAACCTACCCCTAAACCTAACCCTACCCCATGTAGTTACCTTGTATTATCAGAACTTTCTTAGATAAATACACTGTAAGTACACTATAAGTACATGTTAGTACACGTACTGTAAAATAAAGTGCAACCCAATTGTTTTATAGTAAACTTTAAAAAAGTGCTATTATTATTATTATTATTTGTTATTATTATTATTATCGGAACCATAGTTATTATTTTTTCATCTTCAAACTTAAACTCAGCAAGCTTTTATTTTGGCGGGTTGCTCGTAAGTCTGTGTGCTTCTGGGTTTAGTCTAAAGAGCGTCAGTGAATGAAATGTCTCAGTTCTGCATTGTGCTTTGAAAACGTTAACAGGAAGCCTAGATTTATTCTTTCAGTTTGAATAGAAATCTTATACAGTACAGTTTGTGGATCTAAAATAGTAATTGTGCTTTAACAGCTGTCAATCATGTCGGTCCACAAACACACACTCTGAACTCATTTACAGCGTGCTTCTTATTTTGGTCGTGCATGCACACCTGCAGAACACTTATGTGCACCCCGTCTATATTCAATCAGTTTTTTTTATTATAGCACTTGTGTATCATTGTTCTTTTGTTGATTCTGATTGCTTCAGTTGTCCTCATTTGTAAGTCGCTATGGATAAAAGTGTCTGCTAAATGTAATGTAAATGTAAGGTTTTGGAAATGTTACATTTTAATTATTGCAGTGTATGGTGTTAACACATGATGAATTACTCACACATGAACATAACGTGTCTGATTCATTGTGTTTTCTCTTTCTGTCTTCAGTCTGTGTGGATGCAGTATTACAGAGAAACAGTGTCTCATCCTGACTTCAGCTCTGAAATCAAACCCATCACACCTGAGAGAACTGAACCTGAGCGGGAATGAACTACTAGGAGACTCTGGAGTGAAACACCTCAGTGATCTACTGATGAACACACAATTCAAGCTGGAGAAACTAGAGTTAGTATCATTATACTCTACAGCAGTTACAGTCAGATTAAAGATTACTGTTTACTTTCAGAAAGTCACCATGAAATTAAAGTTGACAGTAATTATTTTTTATGGAGTATTGCAGTGCTGAAAACCTGTCAGTCACATGAGATCACAGCAATAACAAACAATTATCAGCTTTTCATCAAAAACTCATGAATTCCTGACCTTGTTTTGTTTTTAAAGCTGTTTCACTCAGACATGCATCACGATAAGAACAAAACATGATCACAAAATCTTGATGAATTACTCACACATGAACATAACGTGTCTGATTCATTGTGTTTTCTCTTTCTGTCTTCAGTCTGTGTGGATGCAGTATTACAGAGAAACAGTGTCTCATCCTGACTTCAGCTCTGAAATCAAACCCATCACACCTGAGAGAACTGAACCTGAGCTGGAATCAAATAAGAAACACAGGAGTGAATCACTTATGTGACGTACTGAAGGATTCACGCTGTAAACTGGAGAGATTGAGGTCAGTAACATTCACAGACAAGAATCAAAATGATGAAAATCACTTTGTTTAACTCTTATGTGCTGTTCAAGATCTTTTCAGACCCCAAATGATGTTTGCTGAAATAAAAACAAAAGTTCCCTTTATCTAAATGACATGAGACTTTGTACGGTTGTCAACACTCGGTAGATCTACAAACAGAAAATTAAACTGGATTGAGATCTGGTTGTGTGTTAGTGTGAAAAAAAACATTAGACAAACACCTAGAACATTTAATTTATTTTTATAAATATGAAAAATATCATAAATCCTTAAAGAATGACACAAAAACATTAATGAACTGAGTAAAATTACATAAAAATATAGAGCCTAAACAGCTCGAGTGTCGTCCCCAAACGAACAGCACATAAGAGTTCAACAAAACACTTTATACTCAATATCTCATGATGAATGTGTTCACATTATATTTGTGAAAGATTCTTCATCTTAATGATTTGTTTGTAAGATGATCTCTCTTCCTCTGTTTGTCTCTTTCTAGACTTCATGTCTGTGACATTACAGATGTTTCTTCTTTAACTCAGTCTTTGACAAACACAAAAGCTCTGCAGTTTCTAAAAGAGCTTGATCTGAGAGATAATAAGATTAGATTCTCAAAGCAGAAGCTCATTGATGTGCTACGAGACTCAAACTGTGAACTGAGGTGAGTAAACTTCACTTTGTGATATTAAAGAGATTCATTTACCTCTGATATGTGAACAAATATATACTTTCAGATATTAGTGAAAAGAGTTGATCAAATGATCCTCAAGCTTTATTTCAAAGGGTTTGTGTCAGAATGAAATGTAAAGTTGATCAAAATGTTGAACACAAAGGAGGAAAGAGAAGAAAAGCAGACTGTCACAGCTTTCTACAGCAACAGCTGCTTTATTAATGAGATCAGTAATAGTGAATCATTAGAGTTTGAAATAGATTTGTTCAGATTGTAGGAAAACGCTGGTAAAATCAGAGCAGATTCAGCTTCAGCTCACAGTCGTCCAGCATCACATGATCAATGTCTCTGTCTCTTGTGTGTTTTTACTTTGACAAGCAACACGTCACATTACTTTACACTTACTTTCTGTAAGAGATAATGTCCCTCCAGCCGCTTGTTATCACAGAATAAACCCGACAGGGTGATCAGGACTTGTGTCCTCCTGAAGAGACTTATTCTGTGATAACATCCGGCTGCATCTGCATTATCACACTTATTATATGCTTTCTTGACACACAAGTGAAGAATTAGACACAATTTAGATTCAGCTAAACACTTCTGCTCAGTTAGCAACAACTTTGATTACAGGATTTTAATGTAACTTTTTACTGTGATTGAAATATAGCAACTAATTAATACTTTATTTCACTGAACTCTGATTGTCTTCTCTTCTGTTCAATCTTAGAGTATAGAAGGAGTTAAATCACCAGAAGCTGATAAATGCTGTGTATCATAAAGTGAAGTGATCTTGAGAGGAGCAGTAAACATCAGCTGAAGATCCACAGAAGAGCTTCACTACTGTGTCTATGAGGAGAAATAAATGTGTGATAAATGTGTAAATGTGATCCATACAGGTGAAGAGACTCAGACTTTACAATCAAATAATGCAGCATGTGTGTTAGAAACATGATATTGAATGATTCATGTTGCTTTAGTATTCAAGCAGATGATCATTGTGTTTAATGTAAAGCTGGAACAGAGGAGGAAGAAGCTCAGATGAGTCTGTCTGGCTCTTCAGTTTAATAATATTTCTATTAAACTCATTCATAATGATTCAGATGTTTAAATGTGATTGTCAAGTGCAGCACTTAAATGTGTCAAAAGATATAAAGCAAATCTACAATGAGTGAAATGTTCTTTGGTCTTTCTCTCTTGTGTTTTTCTCTGATGTGCAGAAGAAATTGAGTTCTGGTTAAAGTTATCTTGGATGATGTGCCCAGTCCATCTCCAGCAGCTTCTTATGATGATGCTCTCCATACTTTCTTAATTGCACCGCATGAGTAGTTGTTGGTCAGAGATGTTTTGGAGCAGAAGATCTGCAGGATTCTGGAGGTTCATCATGTGGAAAGTTGATCGTTAGGTACAGAGCTTCTGTCGTTCTCTAACATTCAGATCTGTAGAGTAAGGTGGAAAGGACACAGCTCTGATACAGAGTCATTCTAGTGCTGGACCTCCACATATTGTTCAGTGTTATAAAGCTGTTTCTGCTCTTGCTGATGCGTCTCTTGATGTCATTGTCTGTCCTCCATCATGTCTAATGATGAAGCCCAGCTCTACAAACTCCTCATTTCTACAGAGGTCTGCTCCTGTACTTTAATTGCTGAGGGGTTTGAGGTGTTCAGTGTTATCATCTCTGTTTTCTGCTTGTTGATCTTCGAGTCTAGTTGTCTGAGTCCAGATGTTTTCTCTGGTGAGGGTGTAAGAACAACAGCTAATCATCAGTGAAGTCAAGATCTTCTCTGGATAATGCTCGACTTAAACAGACAAAGACTTCATGAGTCAACTGTCAGCTTTCCTCACAACGGAGAGCTCAGACTCAGATTTTATCCTTTTATTATTATTATAGGGGATTCTGTGCAGATAGATATAAGTCCTAATGTTAACGTTATGCTGTATAAATAACGAAGCGTTTAATATAAGAGATAAATGATGAGTTAAATCTCGTTTATTATAAACCTGCTATCAGATGCTTCATTAGTGGCCAGGTTTCTCGACAGCGATTGATCTGAGAGTTTAAGAGCGTTTTCTGAGAGTCATTTTACGATCTTTCGTTATTGATTCACGTGTGTTTCCCAGAAATGCACTTAACACAATCGCAGTATCTGTGCTTTAAGAGCTGCTTAGAGTCGCTGTCCGTTTGTCAAGTGCTGAAATCTCATCTTATAGAGTGACTCGTGATTGTAGCACACGCTCGTTTACTGAAATGTTCATCTAATGCTGTGTTCAGACTCTGTCAGCAGATTGTCATTTGACTGACAGCTTCTGATCAATGTGGAAGCAGACAAATATCTCCAAATGAAAGAAAACTCGGGTTTATCTTTGCAACAATACCCTTCACAAAGCGTTCAGATGAAGAAAAAAAAGATGCTAAAGCTCCAGAAGAAGGACACAGATTCAGTTCACATTAAGAGGAGCATCCAGCAGGACATACAGAAGATCAAAAAAAAAAAAGTGGTAAATGTAACTTGTTTCTATCTGTAGACACGCTGTGATAGATGTGTGTGGGATTAATGGGAGGATTATATCTTAAGGTTACTGAAATATTTCAGAAAACGTATTGTAATGTGATCAGAGACATGAGAATATATTTACAATTACCCATAGAAGCTCAATACAGCTACATTTGTTGCAAAATATATGTATTTATTTATTTTTGTCCGCTCCCTCTTATAGATATGAAGATTAGTAAAATATACATTTATACAATGGCCATGTCTCTTTTCAAATAAGAATCGTTTTAGAAGTATTTTTTCCATTTAATGCATTAAAAATATTAACATTTTATATTCACTTTCCTTCAGTTGGGCATATATTCAGTCATAGTTGGCAACATAAGTTTTCAATATCGTTAGGATATAAAAATATTAATGATAGTATGTATTTTTTAAATAGTAATATAATATATTTTGGAGATGAATATGTCTGTGCATTTTTTACTACAAGTGAACTATTTATCATTTCCACAGTCTTTAAATTGTGATCTAAAAGAGTTTGTTGTGTGATTTCCTCTAGTGGACAACATTAGTATTACAGCCTTCATCTCTGTTAGCTCCCTGAGCAGCAGAAATTCATCAAACTTGACATATTTATCTTGTCCATGTGTATGAATTTCTGAGAAATTAAGGATCCAAACACTGAAACTGATCTCCCTTTATAACTTAAAACTGGTCATGTTTAATTGTTGCAGCTGAAATTGACATTTTGTGATCACTACATGATGTTTGTTTCCCTCCTTCACTCTCTAGGTCTGTGATACCATACTCTCACACACCATGAACCAGTTCTCCTTCACAAACACCTTGTTAGTGTCACTGTGCTTCAAGCAGACAGGTTTGAACAGGACACAATGGTGTTTCCTGAAGATGCACTGAGCAGGACTTCGAAGGTCTATCCAGAGCTCAGTGAGAGTAAGCTGAAGACAGAGCTTAGTCTCATCTACTGCAAGGAAGAGTTCAGAAGCTCTCGTGCTGCTGTGGACCTTCTCCAGCTGTTTATGGAGAACAATCTTGAACAAGATCCTCATCAGCACACCCATGACCACAGCAGAAGTGATCTGAGAGCTGCTTCTCAAGCTTGAAGAGAATGAAGACTTCTCTGAGAAACAGCAGGACCCAGGAGAGACTGAATGCATTGTTCATGCTGTCAGTGGAGAAGAGACTGGGACTGAGATGATGATTTCAACCAGAAAGTGTGTGTGTGTGTGTGTGTGTGTGTGTGTGTTGAATTACTGAACTCAAACTGATAATACTACTATAAATCTGATACTGATAATAAACCCACATTGAACTCAAATTCACTGATTCATGGTACATTTATTGCATTCTTCAACAGTTGAAATGAACATTAAAATTGTAATATTTTATCTGGCAGTAATGATACATAATCTCCTGATATACTGCTATTTTACAGTCCTGCATTACTAACAGTTTAATTTTTCAGTTTGTTTGTGCACCCACAAAAGTGTTTTTTAGCACCAGCCGTCACTGATTCACACGTTATAGAAACAAAAATGATGGTGTATAAAATGTATTTTTATAATATTCAGGAGAAAGTCGGTGTAATGAGGGGCAGAAACCGAAAAGAAGAGGTTTTGTTCACTCTTAGAATAGGACACACTGGACTGAATCAGACACTGTTCAAAACAGACGAACATCAACAGGTTTGTGTGAAAACTGTGAGGAAACAGAGTCAGTGTTACGTGTGTTATTGGAGAGGAGGAAATATGAGGAGGAAAGAAGGGAAATGATTCAAATGATGAAGACAGACATTGTAAACGTTAATGTTCAGAAGCTTTAAGAAGGAAGGACTTGTAATGTGTTCAAACATCTCATGATTTACCTAAAAATACAGGATTGATGGAAATAATATATAATTAATTTCTAAATGTCCTAGTTTGTCATACACTGCTCCACACTCCAGTCTCGTGAGTGGCATTCATTTACATTGGTTGTCAGCCACCAATCAAATCAAAAGTAGTAGAAGAAGAAGCTTTCCTACAAGAAAAATCCTGACCCATGCTTTATTCCAGTTGGTGGCGGTAATGCAACAGTTAGGCTGCAATCCGCCAATAAACACCAGAGAAGAAGAAGCAGAAGCAGCAGAAGAAGAAGAGCCAGTTCTTCTTCAGTTTGGCGGTTTTCTGAGGTGAGTAGTTCACTATCTTCACGCAGTTGTAAAATCCTCTTTACACCTTTTGTTTCGAGCAAACTCTTTACATAGAAAACTGTAAGATGTGGAAATACTCTGATGTTATGAATGCGCTAAATAACATTATAAATGTGTTCAGATTCATAAGGACAAATCACAATGTTTGATAAAGATGTGTTTCTATCAGCAAACAGTCAGAATAAAGTGATGATCTGCTGCTGATCCTGAATGTCTTGTTTAATGAGTGTTTCTAGTCTGAGACTCATCAATATTATCAGCTGATCAAAATCCTCTTTATTTCATGATAATAGATCCTGTTTTCACCTCATTCATTACACTGATGACTTCAGATTTGTTCATTGACACATTAAGACCATTTTATTGCTGTGAAGAAGAAAACGAAATGTAAGAGCATTTTAGTCCGTTTGTATAATGGCTAAACCGATCAGAATTATTTTTGCCCTAAATTATAATCGTAAAGTTTGTTGTTCTTTGAGAAATGTACTTTTGTGTTTCAGGTATTGCTCTTTCACCAGTAAACACAAAGCAACAGAATGTGGACTCATACACATGGTTTATTTAATCTCGTGTAATGTGCTGATTTATTAGGCTTTTTATTATATAAAATAACACCAAAGACTTATGCACTCAGTCTGTCTACATTATGAAAACTGGTGAAACAAAGAAAAATATGATAACAGTGAAATTCCTAATAGTTATTCCACTATTTCCAAATTACAGCATTGCATTGTCAGCGACAGCATTTGAAGATTGATTTATAAAAATCATTTCAGGTTTAAGAAGTGTTTCAACATTGCATCAGCTACTGATGAACACATTGATTTTTATTTGAATCATCACTCTGTAGTTTATTTAATCATGTATTATTGTGTATTTGGAAGGCGTTTGTCTTTCAAACACATTAAACACACAAATTCACAAACTTTGGTCATCTGATCCTCTTTCACCAAATATATTTACTTGAAGTACCCCTGAGATTTAAAAAAATATATATTTTAATAATTATCACATTTGCATGTTTATGATTCTCTGATGTTGGTTATGTCCACATGACATGCAGGTAAAGAAATGAAATGTTAAACTTTTTTAGTAAGATTTTATTTTATTTTGATTGGTTTTAAAATTATTTTAATGTATCATTTTTTATGATTTAATTAATTAGCTTTTTATTAAAGTCACAAACCCTAGTTTGGGAAACCTTGATGTAATGTTTAATGCACTTCATGTTAATAACAACAAATGGAATATATATATGTATTAGGCATGGGCCGGTATGAGATTTTGATGGTATGATAACCTTAAGCAAACATATCACGGTTTCACAGTATTGTTGTTACAGCTCTGAAATGATTGCGAACCATTTGAGTCAGTTTGAGAGTTCGGAGCGGGATCGCGAATCATTTGAGTCACTTCGGGAGTTCAAAACGGGTTCGCGAGTCATTTGAGTCAGTTTGGGTATCGCAAATCATTTGAATCAATTCGAGAGTTCGGAGCGGGTTCGCGAATCATTTGAGTCAGTTCGGGAGTTCGGAGCGGGATCGCGAATCATTTGAATCAGCTCAGGAGTTCGTAGCGGGTTCGCGAATCATTTGAGTCAGTTCGGGAGTTCAAAGCGGGTTCGCGAATCATTTGAGTCAGTTTGGAGATCACGAATCATTTGAATCAGTTTGGGAGTTCGTAGCGGGTTCGCGAATCATTTGAGTCAGTTCGGGAGTTCAAAGCGGGTTCGCGAATCATTTGAGTCAGTTTGGGGATCACGAATCATTTGAATCAGTTTGGGAGTTCGTAGCGGGTTCGCGAATCATTTGAGTCAGTTCGGGAGTTCAAAGCGGGTTCGCGAATCATTTGAGTCAGTTTGGGGATCGCGAATCATTTGAGTCAGTTTGGGAGTTCGTAGCGGGTTCGCGAATCATTTGAGTCAGTTTGGGGATCGCGAATCATTTGAGTCAGTTTGGGAGTTCGAAGCGGGTTCGCAAATTATTTGAGTCAGTTTGGGGATCACGAATCATTTGAATCAGTTTGGGAGTTCGTAGCGGGTTCGCGAATCATTTGAGTCAGTTCGGGAGTTCAAAGCGGGTTCGCGAATCATTTGAGTCAGTTTGGGGATCGCGAATCATTTGAGTCAGTTTGGGAGTTCGTAGCGGAATCGCTAATCATTTGAGTCAGTTTGGGGTTCGCGAATCACAGCTGTAGCTATATGGATAGTCATTTATAACTAATTTAGTATCTAGTTCTTATTACTTTTTCCACGCGTGTTAAGGTGCGATATCTGAACTCGTATTTTTTGTTTTAAAAAATGTGTTATTTTTAAATGACTGGGTTAAAAAATTAAAATAAAACTTGACAATATATATTTTGTTTTTGAGCAACATACAGAATATTAGAAACAGAATTAGTTTATTTTTTTTAGTTTATCTTTATTTAACCTAAATCTGTTATTACAGTTATTTAATTTTTGTTATATAATTCATATACATATAATTTATATAATTTCATATAATTTAGTTATATAATAATAATCATACACATAATTTGATTTAATAATAACCCAATTTGAAGCAAAAACAGAATGTTCTGACAAGCTTTGTGAAATTATATATATATGTATATATTACTCTTTGTATTTTTATCTCAATATGGTAGAATATTATCCTATTTAAATCGAGTTAGGTCAAAAGTAATCTAAAGTAGTCTGATTAGATTACCTAAAATGTGTAATGTTATGGATTATGTTACTAACTATAATTTTTGTCATGTAATTTGGAATCAGTACCGGATTACAGTTTACATAGCTAGGCTATTTTAGTTCCCCTCACTCCACAACAATCCTTTCAATTAACAGTATTTAGAAAAGAAGAATAATTACAAATATAAGAAGCTATAGCAATACAGACGACAAGCCAAAACTAATTAATTTAAGCCAAAATGAAACTGAAACCAACATTGGCTCTCTCATTCGACACAAAATCAAATGTTTCCGTATTTGCGAAGTATTTGTATTTATTATGTACTTCACTCACATTCAAATATCTACGTAAAACAAAATGTTTCGCATAACATCACGTGGTACAGTGATAACACTTAATGGCCCAGATTTTACTACATATTTATGTTTTTTCATGTTTGACTGACTGTATTTTATTATGATAATGAAGAGACTGCATTGTGAAAGTAACTGTGTGTGCATGCTGCCCCAGCACAATCACTTGATTTATTTATTTTTCAGTGGAACTGTGGAAGCAACTTCTCATTTTAGTCAAAAAGATCATCGTAATTGTAAACGGTTTGCCTTTATTTGTGCACATTCACAATAAAAACAAATCTTTATGCTTAAAATAAGCCTAAAGAAAAATAGGATGCTGCTTTCTGCCGTCTGGTTTCCTTTTGCGCAGCACATACTTGGCTACTTGTTGCACAGTTTGTTGTTCATTTTCTTAATTTATTAAGTAAAAATTTATTTCTCATATAGGCCTATTTATTCATTTTATATATATATATATATATATAAAATGTCAAATATGTCAATATTTTGTTCATTATCTGGCTCGGCTCGGTGTTCATCTTCAGTTCTCTCTTCACAGCAGTTCAGTCGTGTACTGTTTGAGTAAATGAATTACTCCGTGATATTGGTTTGTTTGAACTCAGAGGGAGTGTCAGCCACATTAAAAAAGTTAACAGCTTAAGTCATTTGTGGATTAATGCGTATTAGAGCATAGGCGCCGATACCGTGGGTGCTCCGGGGCTCGAGCACCCACGGAAAATACCGAGCACCCACGTGTGCCAGTGCCAGTGCCAGACTGCCAGTAGGCTACATTTATTTAAAATTAAACATTGCAGTTGGCGCTATGAAGCGTCTGCCACACTGTGATTGGTTATGTTGTTGTCAGTGACAGTGACATAACCAGTCGCATGCATGTTCCATATCCTATCCACCAATCACAGCGTTTCTGAAAACGTCCCATCCCACACTATACAGTGCCGTGCGAGTATGTAATCATTTACTGCTTTCCGTAATCACTAATCATTAATCAGACTAAAATGGACAGATTTGTTATAAAAAAAACTGCACTGAAGATTTCGGTTTATTTTCTACATTTTGCTTTGGTTAGATTAGGTTTAGATTAAGGATTGTTTTCTTATGTTTTGTTCTTTCCTTTGGCGCCGCTTTCGTTCTTTTCCCATTTTATTGTTTGTTTGTTTACATTTTCACCTTGTACATAGCGCACATTATTATTGTTATTTTACTGGATCTAGTGGCTTTGGCTTTTTGTGAATAAACGTCCAGTATTTATTCATACCCAGCAGTACGTTAATATGTAAATGTTACGGTACATTCCCTAGACTCCTTAAAGTTCGTAACAGGGTTTAAATGGGAACATTTTTCTGCTCAAGTATAGGCCTATATACGGTTTAAAAGAGGAAAAACTAATGGACACATAAGTAGCCTACTTTTAGACAGAATACGAGTTCTTTGTTAAATACATAAAATAAAAAAATATATTTTTAGCCTATATGAATAATGGATTCGAAACCTCAAAGAAAAGCCATGCCACTATCAAAAGAAACCTCAAAACATAAATGAGGTAGACATTCCCAGAAACTCATTATTTTAGTAGCAACAATCGGTTAATGGAAACGCTGTCCTTTCGCAATAGTTTTTTAATCAATATTTACAAAACATTAATTTCCCAAGAAGCTGAACGCATTAGCGGTTACGTGTCAGTTAAACTTTTCATCTCCAATCCTGTTTGTATTTTTGAGAAGTGACGCTGTTGTGTTTGTTTGTATCGGCCGCTGTCCATTAGCCTAAGGTTCTGAAATGCAATATTTTTTGAATAGCCTAGTCTATTTTTTTTATTTTTTAAATGGCGTGCGCCCTTGAGCACCCACGGAGAAAAACATAAATCGGCGCCTATGTATTTGAGACGCAAACAGTTTAAAACGATTCAGTTCGATTTTGGTGGACTGTTTCAAAAAGATCCGGTTACATCGAATGATTCGTTCGCGAACCGGATATCACAAACTGCTTTGTTTTGAACTCTCTCTCAACAGACACGGAAGAGAAGACAATGCTGAATAAAATAGTTTTTTTTTTTTTTGTTATTTTTGGACCAAAATATGTTTATATTCTAGCTGACCCTCTGATGTCACATGGACTACTTTAATGGTGTTTTTCTTCCCTTTCTGGACATGGACAGTAGACCGTACACACAGCTTCAATGGAGGGACTGAGAGCTCTCGGACTAAATCTAAAATATCTTAAACTGTGTTCAGAAGATGAACGGAGGTCTTACGGGTTTGGAACGACATGAGGGTGAGTTATTAATTACATAATTTAGATTTTTGGGTGAACTAACCCTTTGAGGAAATGTTGTACAAAGATTAGATTAGATTCAACTTTATTGTCATTATGCAGAGTACAGTACAGAGCTAATGAAATGCAGTTAGCATCTAACCAGAAGGGCAGGAATATAGTGTTTTAAATACATATAAGTGCAGAGTAAGTGAAGCTATGATATGCAGAATGTACAGTAGAGTTGCTATAAACAGTATTGAGCAGAGTATATACAGAATATAAATATGAATGCAATGTAGGATTATATATACATTATGAACAGAGCAATGTAGGATTATATACACATTATGAACAGCAGCAACGTGAGAGCTGTGGTAATAAATACAGTTGGATTGAGTGTGCAAACGTATTGTTAAACAATGTATTCTATGCAAAATAACAGTAATGCAATGATATTTTTATAGAAATAGTTTACTGTGCTTTGTACAGAAGTACTGTGAGCAGTGCAGTAAAAGAGCAGGTGCAGGTTAGATTGGTGTTGTGGAGTTCAGAAGTGTCACAGCCTCGGGGAAGAAGCTCTTCCTGAGTCTACTAGTGCGAGAGCGTAGCTCCTGTAACTCCTGCCGGATGGAAGGAGGGTGAAGAGTCCATAGTGAAGATGAGATGCATCCTTCATGATGTTTCTTGCCCTGCCCAGACAGCGCTTGTGATAAATGTTCTCAATGGAAGTTAACTGGGTGTCAGTGATCCATCGAGCAGTTTAAGGCTCCGTAAGAAGTAAAGGTGCTGCTGTGCCTTTGTGACCAGGGTGGAGGTGTTTTAGTTTTCTCCACCCGCTGGAGTGCTTTGTGGTCAGATGCAGAGCAACTGCTGTGCCATACTGAGATGCAGTTTGTGAGTCTGCTCTCAATGGTACAGCGCTAGATTTCCACAAGTTCTTCAGTAATTCTGTTTGTTAACAGCAGCTGTTCATCACTAATGCTCAATTATCACTCAATTAATCACTTCATTATTTAATTGCAACGTGTATCTTCTTTCAGTGAACTCAACTGAATTAAGTACAGAGTACTCACAACTATTAGTTTTAAAACTTAAATGGTTTAAGGCAATCTGTTGACTCAAATGGTTGCTCGCTCAAAAGGTCTTGAATTAATTAGTTTTAATAATTGTCTTTCTGTGACGAGTGGGGCGGGGCCGAGGGACATGGGAGCGATGCCTGGGGAGTGATTGGAGATGAGCGACACCTGTTCGACCCACGACCGGTCTCGAGGCCCATGGAGGAGATGGAAGGATATAAAACTGGAGCGACGACAGTGAAGGACGAGAGAGGACCAGGCCTGGGCTTTTAGTTGTGTTTTGGGTTTTATTTGCGCGCACCAGTCGTCCGTGAGGGGCTGGTGTGCTGGTTTTGTGTTTATTTTGCTTTATTAAAATGTTGTTGATTGTCCGCCGGTTCCCGCCTCCTTCTTCCGGATGAATACAAAGGGTAATTCATTACACTTTCCTTTTACCGTTTTTTTTCTTCACATATTGCATTATCTATGTTCTTGATACTTGAAGGTTACACTGTTGTTACAAGTTACTCCTGTTGTATTAGCACTACAAGTGCACTATGTATAAATTAAATAATTGTTTTTCTATTTAATTTTTTACTTATTGTCTTACCTGTGGTCTTATTAGTTGTTTATCTAATTACCTTTTATGTGTTACACTGCCCCTTTACTGGTTTTATATACCTTACTGTAAACTGTACACATTTACCTCAATGTGATGCACAAATAATGAGATACAGAATTGATCAATTTTGCCATTTATTGTTGTAACAGGAGGTATGCAATATGCATAACAATGATAATGCTGTTCATGCATAGGCAACATTTAATGTAAGGCTGTGAAAACCATTAATAGCATCCAAAATAAAAGTAGTTTATTTAACGTACATTTCTGTATATGTATATAAATGCACATACATACACGAGTATATCAGCCTCTTCACATGAACCCTGAGGTGAGCTATCTGCCGTGTTTCCTCCACATCTTTTGCTTCCAGCTGGCTGCGTCCTCTGGTGAATGCAGGTATTTTCTCTTCTGCACACACGAGTCCAACACTGTCTCTGTCACATCCACGATCTGCCAACACCAAGTCTCCAGGTAATAGTTTATTAAGAAGATGAAATGATTTCATGGGTAAAGATGAGGCAAGGATTCGTGCAGAAAGCAAGGGGCTTTATTGAATAATAATAAAGCAAAGGAAAGAAAAAAACATAGGGCAGACATGAGAACACATCCGCTGAAAACACAAGACAAGACAAGAGTGTCTGATGAAAAAATGAAAGTTGAACACACAGACGAGAGCACACACACGTTCACACAATAACAATATACACCAGTGTCAGGAATACTGACATAACCAGGAATAAACCAGAGCAAAATGACAGTCCTGACATTAATAAAGTGTGCGGTGTAACAATGACTCCATTGCTAGTGGTAAAAACAACAACAAAAGTTAAACGCGTTTAGTTTATAACTTACCACGTATAACTTAATATTTCACTGGGAATCTTACTCGGGGGGGGGGGGGGGTTTGTCAGTCTCTCAACAGTGGAAAAAAGAGTACGAGTGTTATTTAAGTCACTGTTTATAAGGTTTGAGAAGAAATTGTGTCTAGCTGTGACTAGTTTCACATTAAAAGCATGAAGGCTGTCTTTATAGATGCTATAGTGAATTTCAAGTTTCGTCTTTTCTGCTTTGTCTTTTCATCGTCTGAACTGCTGTTGATCTTCTCCAAACTGATTTCTGTCTGTTTGTTTTCTTACTGACTATTATTGGAGCAATATCATCAATAACATTCTTAACTTTTGAGTTGAAGGAATCAAGGAGAAGATCATCAGAGTCTGCAGAAATGCTTGGTGTTAAAGATATATCCTCCATAAATAGTACACTTGTGTTCTCGTTAATGCATCTCCTTCTGACAGAGACAGATCTAGATTCAGTGCTAGCAGAGATCAATATATCAAAGAAGATACAGAAGTGATCAGATAGTGCTACGTCCTTAATAACAATGGATGAAATGTTTAGAGCCCTACTGATGATTAAGTCTAGAGTGTGTCCAGCTTTGTGTGTGTGTCCATGCACATGCTGAATCAGGTCGTATAACACTGATAAATGCATGGAATTCACTAAATCTATCATGATCCAAGAACCTTTTGTGTTGGGATATATTTATATCTAATGTGGTTTGATCTGTTGTCTTGACAAACAGCTTCGACATCAGCATGTATATTATTAGATGAATGTGGTCAGTGTATCTTTTAGTAGTTTAAAGTCTTATTTTTTTTCTTCTGCTTATATGAACTAAACATTTTTACTTCCACTCCATACAAAATGCCATCTGAAAATATGAGAGAGCACACAGTTACAACAAGTGATCTGTTCTGGATCCATAAAGCAGTTAGAGAGTCTCTGAAATCAGTCTGAGAGGAGAAACTATTTGATCAGACACGGAGACTCTCAGGATCTCAGGCTTAAACACTGCTTTAAGACATTTTTAACATGTATATTTGGGTCAGCTTATTTCTGTTGAAAATGCCAGCATTGATCTCCAGGAAGCTCAGAAGAGCTGATGATCTTGTGCATCAATGCTGAATAAATCGAGGGTTATTTAGCTGACAGGAGAGTTTGACTTCACTTTACTACAGAGCAGCCTCACATCAGCTCATCTGTCTCTCATTACTGATCCAGTTTGTCTCTTCATATCTGTGGACTCAAACCGCTGAAGATGTTTGACAGAGTTTGGTTCTGGTTGTGTTTGTGGCATATGCTTGGTGAGTTTGAAATGTGTATTTCTTTTCTCTCAAATATGTGTGTTTGTTTTTCTAAATATCCTTTCTATAAAAACAGTGAAGCTCAAACAGCAGCAGCTTTAGTTTCAGTCGTGACGTGATTCTCATCTGAAGAGTTTTCTGTGGATGAATTCAGCTCAAATCAACTTCAGTTCCTGTGTCGGCAAATGGGTTTTATTCAAAATCACCATGAAGATTTCTTTCGTTTTGTTGTTTGGATATTATTGGTGCAAGATTTACATTTGACACTGTTTACTTCAGTAAACCTTGACCTTAATCTGTGACAAACTCTGTTTGTGTTTGTTCTTCAGGTGTGTTTGCTGATTCAGATGAAGTGAAGTCCGTGTCTGTGATGGAGGGAGATTCAGTCTCTCTACAGACTAACACTGAACTACAGACAAATGATGAGGTTTTCTGGACATGTGGACACTCAGAGACTCGTATAGCTGAAATTGATAAAGACACTGGAAGATTCTCCACATGTGATGTTCTTGATGTGAGATTCAGAGACAGACTGGAGCTGGATCATCAGACTGGATCTCTGATCATCACAAACATCATCACGCTTATAGTCTTTGCAACTTTAGGGATCTTATCTACGAACTTATTACGAACACCTTGTAACACTCCAGAGAAAAAGAAAACTTGAAATTGCATCATATCACTCCTTTAAGACCAAGTACAATTCTCTGCCGTCTAGTCACAATCACTTCAGCTCACACCGAGTGGGACTTTAATTTCTTCAAATCAGTTTGGGGGAATGCAGAGATGTGATTATTGATGGTAAGCACAACATCCACATCTTTCACTATTGGAAGTTAATATTGTTAAATAGAGAAACAAAATCAATTTGAACTTTTAGCGTATTATTGAACTTGGACCTCATTATTAGTCCAGGGCCCTGCACACACACACACACACACACACACACACACACACACACACACACACACACACCTGTTTACTGTACAAACACAAAACACAATTTATTAGATCATTCCCTCAATTTACGAATTCTGCACACGATTTAGAAATTGAGATGATGAATTAGCAAATCGAGGGAACAAAATAGTAACTGTCTTCACATTTTAGTACATTGAGGGAATGAATAAGTAAATCATGCACACAATTTTTTTATTTTTTTTATTTATTTATTTTTTTGCATGTCATGTGCAGGGCTCCATACAATTTAAAGGGGACTGAGGCAAACACAAATTCGTAGTCAATATGGAGCTGGTCACAATTTTTTAGGGGGGCTGAGTATGACTGCAGTTCAGTTTTGAAACCATCAGATTTTTCATTTGATCCTGTTTGTGGAGGATATTTGTGCATATTTACTTTAATAATAATAAAAAAAGACCTGACAAACCGTTTGTGTTTGTTCTTCAGGTGTGTTTGCTGATTCAGATGCAGTGAAGTCCGTATATTTATAGCTGAATTTGATGGGAGATTCAGAGACAGACTGAAGCTGGATCACCAGCCTGGATCTCTGATCATCACAAACACCAGAAACACAGACTCGGAAGTGTATGATGTAACCATCAGAAGTAGGAAAGAGACCATGTACAGATTCAGTGTCTCTGTTACCGTCTCTGGTGAGTCAGATTTACAGTGTTATTTTTGCTGCTGGTCTGAATTTGTTTGTTCTAAACATCTGAGTCAAGTTCTGAGTCAAGAATGACACCAACATTTCTGGCATAAGGTTTGACAAATGGGGTAAAGTTCCTAAATGTTGGACCAAAGTGCATCTTGCCTTGGGAGAACCAAGAAAAATCACTTCTGTCTTGTCACTGTCTAACGGGAGAAAGTTGTTAACCATCCAAGTTTTGATGTCTTCGAGACAGAGCAGAATAGACTGTATTGAATCCCTAGATTTTAGAGGCAAGTACAACTGTGAGTCATCCGCATAGAGATGAAAAGAGATGTTATGCTTTCTTATGATGTCACCCAGTGGGAGCATATACAGGCTAAAAAGCATAGGACCCAAGATGGACCCCTGAGGGACCCCATATGAAACAGAAGCAGAGGATGAGATAAAAATTTGAGATAAAAATTAATGCAGTCTCCTTATGCCCACCTGCTGATCAAGGCGAGTAAGGAGGATGTTGTGATTGATGGTGTCGAAGACAGCACTAAGATCCATCAATATCATCCAAAATCATCACCTGAATCTAGTGTAAGGAGAAGATCATTGGTTACTTTGAGCAGAGCGGTTTCAGTACTAGGAAGTGATCTAAAACCTGACTGAAATGGTTCTAGTATATTGTGAGTGGTTAAAAAATCGGAGCAACTGTGACTGAACAGCTTTTCCCAAAACTTTAGAAATAAAAGGAAGCTTAGAAATGGGATGGTGGTTGTTAAGGCATTTAACATCAAGATCATGTTTTTTGAGCAGGGGTTAGACAACCGCATGCTTAAAACATGTAGGGACAGTGCCGGATGCATGACATGAATTTAAGATGACCTTAATGGAGGGGCCAACTACATCAAAAATATAATATGTGAATAAGTGAATATGACCTTCTTCTTTCAGACAAATATAATCCCAAGTTATTCCTACAAAAATGCATCGATTTGCTACAGAAGGCCTTTATATTCATCCCCCAGGAGCTGTGTGAGGCACTTATTTTAATGGATAGATGAGTTTTATTGGACTGCTTTTGGACAGTTGAAAGAAGAAGGTCATATTCACTTATTCACATATTATCTTTTTGAAAAGAACAAACTTTATCATTCAGCTGTGCACATGTATTTTAATACTTACTTTAGGCCTACATTCTTTCTTGCTTCATCGGTGCAATAAATGAACCTCCTAAATAAATGAATGTATATGCTAAGGTAATGATAATGGTGTGGCCCATTTCAGTTGCAGCCAAAATTTCAATTTTAAAAAGGGGTCTGAGGAAATTAAGATGAAGACAGGACCTACAATAAACCCTCATTGACTCACTGAATTATTATTTTTTCCAGCTCATCTGCCGGTTCCTGTCTTCATCATTATCATCATCATCATCATCATCATCATATTGTTCATTGGTGTGTTCAGTGGTGAATGTGGGTCATGTGAACAAAGAAAACAGTTTATTGTCCAGCATCAGTGTGTCTGGTCTCAGCATCAGTCTCTCTCTACCTCTGCAGGTGGAATATCAGGAGAAAAACAGCTACAGCTGTGTGCTCAACAATCCCATCATCCACCAGACACACATCCGGACATCAGTGAATTCTGTCACACATGTTCAGGTTCAGCAGCTCATATTAGAGCTGATATTATACATATCCCCTTTTAAGCCAAGACATGAACGCGCAATTATCTCTAATCATACACAACAGGTGTGTTCGAAGAACCCAATTAGCCGGATCATGATTAGCACGATGATATCATCTTGGATGTGTCATTTGATCTGGGATGTAATAAGCGGCGTACGAAGAACGGGCTCCAGGAAACTCCTTATGTAGACAAAAGCGTCCAGCTATCGCTGTATGAAAACAGTTGTTTTCACAGAAAAACTTAAACTTTTAGAAACACGAATAAACATACGATTGCAACAACATATGGTTTTTCAAGTCATCTCCAGCAGGTGATAAATAAAGTATATGAACAATGAATGCAGTGCTGATTGACATAGCATTTATTACAATAAAGAAACTATTCTGCCTTATTATGTGATAAACAGCGTTTGCAGTATATAAACAAATCACTATTATTTGTTATTGTCCAGATGCTATAGATTTCTAAGCCAATTAATTTGATCATAAACTACTGCAAAACGGTAACATTTTGGAAATATTTTACTAGTCTATTTAAAAAAAAAAAAACTTATTGTGATGATGTTGAAAACAGCTGAGTATAATTTTTTTCAGGTTTCTTTGATAAACAGAAAGTTCAGAAGAACAGCATATATCTAAAATAGAAATCCTTTTGTAAAATGATGTCTTTACCATCACTTTTGAGCAATTTAAAGAATCTTTGCTAAATAAAAGTATGCATTTCTATAATTTCTTTTCCAAAAAATTCAAATTATACAGACTCTAAGTTTGGGAATGATGTAGTTAAAATGTTGCAAAAGCTTTTTATTTTACATAAATGCTGATCTTTGGATCCTTATGTTCAACAAAGAATACTGAAAACAATTTACTCATGTTTTAAATATTGATAATCAGCAAATCAGCATATTAGAATGATTTTATTTACTTAAAATGAGCAAAACACAAGGAAGAAAATGTATCTATGTAACAGTGAAGCTCTGATTTGGTGATTTGAACTCTTGATATCTGGCAACCGCTCTCATGAGAGTTTGCGTAGTTGAGGAGTGTAGGGCAGTCCGCTGTAACACGTTCCCTTTTTTGGACATTTGGCACATTCTTTTGGGAAAGTATGTTTGAAATTTAAATATTCGATATTCACAATATTTTTTAAATTTTACATCATCGTCAAAATTATTCTGTTATTATCGCTAATACTCGATATATCGGCTCAGCCCTACAAGGCATTGGATGCATGTCATGATTAATGACATATTTGATCAGGCGGATATTGGATTGTTCTTTTACTCACATGCTGTGTTGCTGATAAACAGTTTCATTTTTATTGCCTTTATATGAAGGTAAATAAATATGACGAACAAGACACTCAAAGTGCTTTCTATTTAACTCAATAGGAAAGGTGTATTTATGAACAATAACACAATAATAACCGTCGCTTCTGTTCTGTTGGCTCATACTGTACAGCCTCCCCTGCTGGACGCATCAGGAACAACAGGGCCGTAGATCTGCCTCCCCGTATGGTCTAATTTGGCATGATCTCCCTGATGCACTAATAGTATTAGGGCTTTCATCTGTATATAAATATATATAGTGCAGTTTTAGCTGTATTTGACTCCCCTTCAAAAATTGCTCTTGAGAAATGTAATGTTTATTGTCCCCCCAACTGTTAGAAGAAATTTACCCCTTGCTCACATGCTGCTTAAACTGAAGCAAATACAGCGATCTGTCATGCCACATTAAAGAGCGTGAGAAAACACATTATTGCAATATACATAGTGTTTGTATTTCACTGTAAAACTGACTCATTTTGAAAACTGAGACTTTGGGATATCTATTTGGGATATAATCATTTGGTCCAATATATTGCAATAGTCTAAACTAAAACAGCAGACTGACTGAATAAAAGCATAAAAGCAGTGTCTGACAGCAGCTGTAGAACAGCAGAAACAGAGCTGATCCATGGTAAGATGTTTGGGCTTTGTGGACTAGAGGTCGAAATATATCTTATGTCAACAAGAAAATGCTGGCTGCAATAGTTGATGTGGAAAAATGGACCAATAAATGGGGATTTAAATGATCTGTAGCAAAAACACAGGTTACTTGTTTTTCAAGGAGGCATAAAATCTCACCCTTTCCTTGAATCTGTGTAGACAACAAAGCTGTTAGGTTTCTTGGGGATTGGTTTGATAAAAACTAACATGGAAAGTTCATTTGAATCAAATTAATGACAAATGTAAAAAAGTCATCAATTTTATTTGTTGTTTATCAGGACAGGAATGGGGAGCACGTAGAGCATCTCTACAAAACATATATTGGACAATATTTCATTTGTCAGTATATGTGACAGAGATATTGGTGATATTGCTGGCCCTACAGTGGATAGAAGAGATGAAGTAAATAACGCTCTCATTGCATCTGATAGTTTTTCAGCACTTGAAAGTACTGTATAAGATCTGGCAGGTCATCAGTTTGGATGGATATTATCAATTAAATATTCTGCAGGATGTACAGAATAAAAGTTAAGGGCATGTCTGCACACTTCATTTGGGTTCCTGCTCATGTTGGTGTGGAGGGAAATGAGAAGGTGGATATTCTGACCAAACCAACTCTAAGAATAAAACAAGTAGATCTAAATATTTCATCAAGAAAAGCAGAAGCTAAAGTATACATTAGACCATACACACTATCAGTTCGGCAGGTTTACTGGGATGACCATGAAACAGGGAGACATTTATATAATATACAAATAATAGTTGATGCTGGGAGAAAGGAGAGAATGAATCGAAGGGAAGGAAATATATCATATCATATAACACACTTATACTTGTTCATACTGGATTTAATGTTACACTGAACTGTCAAGCAGTCTTCTGGGGAGTGAATACACTGTAGACAACAAGAAACAGCTGAGCGTGTGTTACTTCACTGTATGAAATACAACAATGAGAGACACCGTCTCATTCAGTCAATGAAGAAAGTCAATCACAATGTGTTTATCAGGTTTATTGGGGAAAACTGTTAGTAAGTTAATCATGATTATATTATTGAATTAGTGAAAGAAAGTAAATTATATAAAATAATTTGTTGTTGTTTATTTGTTTTGTTTGTGTGAGGAGTGGGGCGGGGCCGAGGGACGTGGGAACAGGAGCGAGGCCGGTGGAGTGATTGGAGATGAGCGACACCTGTTCGACCCACGACCGGTCTCGAGGCCCACGGAGGAGATGGAAGGATATAAAACTGGAGCGACGACAGTGAAGGACGAGAGAGGACCAGGCCTGGGCTTTAGTTGTGTTTGCTTTTTATTTGTGCGCATCAGTCGTCCGTGAGGGGCTAATGCACTGTTTTGTGTTCATTTTGTAATTCAAGTCTTTCATTTGATTGTCCGCCGGTTCCCGACTCCTTCTTCCCGATGATTAGGAAGGTTTTTATTATTACAGTTTGGTTTTTATGTTTATTTCTATACTATATATAATCAAATATCCTGGGGGGTATTCCAGAAAGCAGGTTATGTGACATACCCGGGTAAGTTTAAGGGTAAGTTAGTGGATAACCTCAACTTTCGGTTCCAAAAATGGAGGTAACTTTCTGGGTATGTATGTAACCATAGGGACTTACTCTCTGAAGATAACCTGCTCGGTAGCAGGTTATGTTCCAGGGTTAGTTTGTTTCAGAAGGTTACTGAGTATGGCGTGCCCTTTTGATGACGATCCTGTGGACGTGGAGGCACAAATTATACGAGGTTTTTTTCGCCGGGAGAGAGTTATAAGACCGCGAATTGATGTATTTTCATTTCCTAATGATTATTTGAAAGAGCGTTATCGATTTTCAAAAGATTCGTTAATTTATTTAACACATCTCTTGAGACCACATATTGCAAATGTCACAAACCGCGGGTCTGCGCTTAGAACAGAGAACATTCTGTGCATATCACTTCGGTTTTTCGCGTCAGGGCATTTTTTGTACAATGTGGGCGATGCAGAGCATGTGGGAAAGGCAACTGTGTGTAGAGCCATTCGCACAGTATGTCAGGCACTTAAACGATTCTTACACACATTTGTACAGTTCCCTGGCAGGAACTTGAGGAGTGGCAGGTTTGTCCTTTGTAGTAAAATCTATGACGCATATTAAATATGTAGTCATACTATTTATATCTATACATGTATTCATCCTGCACACACACACACACACACTTTAAACTTCAAATATCCTGGTCCATACTTTATTCCAGTTTGTGGCGGTAATGCTCCAGTAAGTTAGGTTGCCAACCGCCAATAAACACCGAAGAAGAAGAAGAAGAAGAAGAACTACGCAGATTTGGGTTCCTGCCCATGTGGGGGTGGAAGGAAATTAAGTTGTGGATATGCTAGCAAAAAACCTCTACAAAGCATGAAACAGTAGATGTACACGTACCAATAAGTAAAGCAGAGGTCAAAACCATCATAAAGCAACATTCACTTAAAATACAGCAGGAATATTGGAACACAGCACGTCATCTATACAGTAATCAAGTAGTCACAAACATGAGGAAGGGCAGAAGCCCAAGGGAGGAGATGTTAGTCTCACGTCTGAATGGGTCACGCTGGTTTAAATACAAGATTGCACAGAATATGAAAACAATACAAGATGTACAAGAAACAGTGAAGCATATACTGCTAGACTGCAACAAATGTGAAGAAGATAGGGCAGAATTAAAGGCACAGAACAAAACATTTATTAGGGAAAGCATCTGGGAGAATACACAATTTATTAATTTTATTTTTGAAAAACACTGGGTTAAGTGAAATAATTTAATAGGAAGCAATTTTCTTTTGTAAAGGTTTTATATAAGTTTGTATTTCTATTTATTTACTTATTTAATTTTTCTTCACCTCTCCTTTGATGTCATTCTAATAGCCTACCCACACTCCAGTCTAGTAGCTGGCGGTAATGCGCCTTTGAGATGAGATGCCAACCGCCATTAAACCCGAAAGAAGAAGAACTACGCAGAGAGAGAACGCGTTGCTCGTTGGATTTGATACATTTTGTGTCCTAGAAAACATTTGTACAGGTAGGCTATAACTTTAGCACAGACTCTACTATTTTTAACACTCGCGGACATTGTTTGTATATATTTAATCCAATCCATCCGAGAGATATGAGAATGAATTGCTGACAAGCGACAGGCCTAACGTTAAAACAAGCACAGAAAAACGATCGTTTTAAATACTTATAAATTATCTTTTATAGTGGACAAGACCGCGAGTATGTTTTCAAAGAGAGGTTTTTGAACACGAATCTGTTTCTGAAAGTTTTTTTTTCGTATTTCCTCTTCTGTGTTATGTTGTTGTTTTTGTGATGTTAAATCGAAAGTATTTTTTAGACAATGAGTGTGACGTCACCGCTTCCGTGTCCAAACGCTCGATCAGAAATCACAATAGTTTGTTTTACATCTACCGGTTGAGAATTACAACAAACATTTGGTCCAATATATCGCATAAGTCTAAACTAAAACAGCAGACAGACTGAATAAAAGCATAAAAGCAGTGTCTGACAGCAGCTGTAGAACAGCAGAAACAGAGCTGATCCATGGTAACCTCCACAGAGCAGCATCTATTAATCATAGAAATCAGTGCTCTTTTTAATTATTTATAATTAGGCTTATATAATTTTACATCTAATAAGACGTTTTATCAAAATCATGGAAGCTAAAGTAATAAAATACTTTAAAACAAGGAATAAAAACTAATACTAACACGAGTATAAGACTTAAGACAGTGACTTGCCGTCACCTATTGGCGGTTTTATTTTTAAGTTTACAAGTAGGCTATCATCGATTAGCCTTGTTTGTATTGCTTTATTTATTACATTAATAATACACTTAATGGAATGTTAAGAATATGACAAAAACATGACATTAGATTTAATAAGGATAGAAAATCTCTGTCACTATAAAGGCAAAAAAAAAAAAATATATATATATATATATATATATATATATATAAATTGAGAATCACGATTTTTTTGGTGTCATATAGAGATCACGATTCTCCTATGATTCCTTTTTCATTATTATTACTATTATCATTATCACAAGTATATAAATTAATACTTTTATTTTGCAAGGATTCTTTAAATTGATCAACTGTGGCAAAGACATTTATAACAAAATATTTATATTTCACAAATTTTGTTCTTCTGAACTTACTATCAAAGAAACCTGAAAAAAAACATACTCATCTATTTTTAACAATAATAATAATAGTAATAATAATAAATGTTTTTTGAACAGCAAATCAGGATATTAAAATAATTTCTGAAGATCATGTGACACTGAAGACTGGAGTAATGATGCTGAAAATACAGCTGCGCATCACAGAAATAAATTACATTTTAAAATACATTCAAGTAGAGAACAGTTATTTTAAATTGTAAAAATATTTAAAAACTTTACTGTTTTTTTTGTACTTTGGATCAAATAAATGGAGGTTTGGTGAGCATAACTTTAAAAAAACATTACTCATCTTATGGTTCAAAAACTTTTGACTGGTAGTGTATAGATAATATATTTAAAACCCCAATTTTTTATATTAGAATTATTAAAAAGTTGTTTAAATCACTGATTCAACGACTCACTCATAAACCTACTTCCCTTGTTTCATTACTGGATGAATCAGCGTTTTTGAACGATTCTCTTGAATGATAAAGTCATTCATTGACAAACACATTTTTAAGACACTTGTCGCCACCTAGTGGTGAAACAACGCATTCAACACGAGCGTTATTTGATTGGTTATATTTTGATCTCTGCCATATAGATGTCAATGTTTATATCTGAACTATAAACTTTATCCCAGTATTTCTGTGATAATATAAGTGACTGAAAGACAGAAATAATACTCCCAGCCGGCATTTCAACGTTGAAACAACGTCAGTACCATGGTTGAATCAAGTTGAATTACCTTTCGATTTTGCAAATTGGATCAACGTTGAAATCACGACGCTGTTTCACCGTCTTACCTTCATCACTGTTTCACAGTCGTACCTGACACCATGTATAAATACACACTTGTATGTTCAATTAGATCCTAGTTTGCATTTAGATCAACAGTACATGATAAAGGCTAACAATCAAATGACTGGCAGCAATGGCTTTACAATCAACTTCAATAAACTACCACATGCTCAAAATTGTAAAACAGCAGTTTTATTTTGGAAACATACTGTATAAAACAGATGAAAATAATCCCAAACTTTATTATGCAGAGTATGCATGGATGTGTTGTTAAAAACATAGTAGAACAATCCAAATACAATAATATTTAAAGGTTTTTGTAAAATAATTTGGCATATAAATGCATATTTTTTGCATGTTTTAGTAATGTGTCTCATGACAAGAGATGTGTACATTTGTGCAGTGAAAATGTGTTACACCGTTCGAGAAGGGAACCTTCAACCAGGACCGCTGTAAGGGGAGAGAAGATTAGGACGATTCCAAGAACCCAGCGTTAGAGAGGGCACCCCGAGTGGGGGTTGGGCGGGGGGGTTCTAATGAGAACCCTGTGTCTTCTTTACCGTGGGGAATGCAGAATGAGATTTCTACCGCAGGGCAGTCTAAAATGTTAGAACCAGCAGCCTCGTGCATACAGTGTGGTTGTGCTTCGGGTGATCCATGAAAGTGTCCCAGCGCTAGGTCCTTTCTGACGCCGTCCCCTCCACTCTCTCCCACTTGTGCACTTTCTGTACCGTCCTGTATAAACATTTACATTTAATCATTTAACAGATGCTTTTATCCAAAGCGACTTACAAATGAGAACAATAGAAGCAGTCAGGTCAACAAGAGAACAACAACAGTATACAAGTGCCATGACAAGTCTCAGTTAGTCTAGTACAGAACGCATAGCCAGGTTTGTTTTTTTATTTTTATTATTTTTTTTAAGAAAAGAAGGAAAAGTGCTAGTATTAGCTGGTTAAGTGCTGGCGAAAAAAAAGATGAGTCTTTAGCTGTTTCTTGAAAATGAGTAAAGACTCAGCTGTACGAATTGAGATTGGGAGGTCATTCCACCAGCTGGACACAGTCCAGGAGAAGGTCAGGGAGAGTGATTGTGAACTTCTTTGGGATGGCACCACAAGGAGTCGTTCACTTGCAGAACGCAAACTTCTGGAGGACACATAAGATTTAACCAATGAGTTTAGGTATGTTCACAATGTTTCACAATAACTTTGATATTGTGAAATATATTTAACTGAAAACTGAATACAAAATAAATCACACAATATTTTCACTTTACAGTTCAGCAACAGTGAGGTTGGAAACAAAGTGGACAACACTATTCATTAAACACTTATTTAATGTATTCAGATGAAAATGTACAATATTAACAAATTATTCACAAGCAGTGTTTTCAGAGCCCCCAGTTACACTGCTTTAATCAGAACACTAGCAATACAGTGTAGTAAAATAAGTCAAATCAAATTCAGTACATTGTTATTAAACTAAGCACAACCAAAACCTATCACATAAGCTCAAAGCATCTCTAGCAGAAGTGACAGTGCAATGTAGCAGATGAACAATTTCTTACCAATGTTTCAAGAACAAGCTGGATCCTTGATGACTCTACAAGAGGAAAAAATATTTTGCCCAATGCGCCCTCTTTTAACTAAAATTATGTAGCTATTTTTAATTCGAATATAATTTTAATATATTTAATATTAGATAATATTTAATTGCAAATTCGAATTTAGTTTTTCAGCCGCTTTGACAGCCCTAGTTCGCGCAGCTGCATTGTGGCACAAACACTGATATAAACAGTAGTTGTGAAGATCGCGCGCACAGAGGAACGCAGTTGTCAGTGCTGTCCTATGATTTATCACTAAAGTAGCTTAAAATCTCAAAACTTATTATAGCATGTTTTTATACTTTTGAAGGAACTAGGCTATTTACAACCCACAGCTTCACAATAATATAGAGACGGCATGACTAATTCACACACGCAATCACTCGTACTGGTACTGTGTTAATCTTTATCTGATCTTTATTTATCTCTTACACCATGCAATAATCTGTAAGAAATGTTACGAACATAGATAAAATAACTGCTGATAGTGAGCCATGATGTCAGATCGCTCTTTTAATAGGAAAAAATATCTCACCTTTAATAGTCAATCATATTAACAGTACAAACCTTGTCAGTCAACTATGAGGGAAAAAATAAAATTAAAAAAAATAATCGTTCATTAATCGTAATCGAGGTAAAATGTTCAATTAATCGAGGTTTTGATTTTAGGCCATAATCGTCCAGCCCTAGGTCAACTACATGCTGCAAAGTACATGAATGTGTGAATGTGTGATTCACTCTGAAGTTGCAGTTGACATAATGATACTAGCACGGGACAAAAATATGACATGTCAAAATAGATGCATGCAATGTAAATGCAGACTAATAGATTACTATAATTTAGTTATTCTTAATCATAATATCCTTAGATTCTATTTATTTCAAAGGCTATATGCTTAATATGTTGCTCTGCTTGACACATTTTGTATCGGGGTCACTGCTCCATGTCTCTTGTCTGAGGGGTCCTTGCCCTGAAAACACTGAAGACCCCTGATATAAAAGCACTAGATGCATAGCAATATTTTGTAGTTTACAGTAACATGTATATGTACTTAGTAGGGCTGGGACAACGATGACCTCGACGCAAAAAATACGTCGACGCAAAATATACGCATCGATTCGGATCAACATTCTGTCCAACGTTATATAACCAATCCAGGGGTTTTTCTGCATTGATCTTTTTTTTTGGCGGCTGTCAAAGCCTTATTTGATCGGTGAGTGACAGTGACAGGGCGCGTACGAGAGAGAGCCCCGGCTGCGCGCGCACTCACAGTCTTCAAACAACACGAGCGCTGTCTTGCTCTCTCTCTCTCGCTCTCTCTCTCTCTCTCTCTCCCGCGTGCATATTAACCAAAATCATTAGACACGATAGAAAAAGGGCGGAACGCCAAAGTTTCACGTGGAGCATTCAGAGATTTTTTTTTTCTCCATGACAGGCTGCTGGCTCCCACTTTTTTTTGTAAAAGCACTCTCTGTATTAGCTTAAAGCCCTCAAGTTTACATTGGTTACTGTATTCTTTCAACTGCTCTAAACAAGTATTTTGGGTGAACTTTTTTATTGAATGCTAGACATCAAGTTGTTATTTTCATCTGAAAGAAGAACTTTTTCAGTAAGCTAGGCCCTATGTGTTCAGTAAGCTTGTTTCAGTAAGCTATGTGTTTTCAAGGCTTCAAGGTTTTATTGAATGCTATCTCTATACAAGTGCAAAGTAATGCATTCTTAGTCAGTCTTTTATTTTGTAATTTTAAGAGCAATAAACATATATTGCAATGTTAAGGAATTCATGTTTTTTTTATTCAGATATGTAAATCAACATGTATAAATTGTTAGTAGTCAATTAATGGGGAGATAATCGAAATCAAATCGGTCTGGAAAAATTAATCGTTAGATTAATCGATGCATCGAAAAAATAATCGCTAGATTAATCGTTTAAAAAATAATCGTTTATCCCAGCCCTAGTACTTAGTGTACATATAAAGTGTTGAAACATGTTGTATTGTGGGAAACTGTATCCCATGCGTCTACAGATGCATATTCAGAGCCATATCATCTTCAGATGCATAATTCATATTTTTCTCTTAAAAAATATGAAAATTCTCTTACTATTCACAGTATACACACAGCATATACTGCAGTATAGGATATGTATGATTGTATGCCATTCCAAACCCAGCTTCAGCACTGATTTCAGGGAACATGAGTTATATTTAGCAGATTCTGGCAAATATAGTAGGTCATCCGGGTATTTCATGCGTACAGTAATATTGCATACTATTCACTGTATACATACTGAACACTACAGAAATAGTAAGCGTAGTATGATAGTATGGCATAATTCATTTCAGTTTGCAGCAGTTTGTGCATCTGCTTGCTGCAGAGAGACGTTTATCTCCGGCGGGTGTTTTGGGAGGAGAAAACCACGTCTCAAACCTCCACCAGTGTTCAACTTGTGTTAAAGCTCTTAATCTATTTCTGACATCCTATTTAACTGAAGAATATTTTTTGTACCTGTCTGGTTTTCTGAGAATAAAATGATTTAAAGGTTCCATAATGTGAATTATTTTCTTTTTTTAAATGCTTTTTTTAATGTTTCCTGAGGTGTACTTATATTGTTAGTATGATTTTTACATTTAAAATTGAGAAATAAAAGGCATTTTTATATCCTGATTTTAGCCCTCTGGCTTGAATGCTCTGTTTGAAGGGGCGTGTCTGCTGTGAGACTCAGAGTAAACGACAACTGTTGTGATTTAGAAAGAAAGTCTGTGTGAACTTGCATAATCTGCGACACATGAAAAATCACTGATCACAGATCAGGCATTAATGAACACTGTTACTCACTGTTTGTGGTGGTGCTGTCGAATCCATATCGTAAAAGTCTGTTTGTAAAGCCTGTGCTAGGGCTGGGTACCGAACTTCGATGCCTTTATGGTATCGAACGAAAAACTTAGATACTATGAGTATCGAAAAATTATTTATCTTTCGGTGCCATATTTTGGTTCCAAAAGCCAAGTGGCCGTTTTTTTTTTTTTTTGCCAACCGGTAGTGATGTCCGATTCGTGAACGAATCGTTCAATTTAACCGGCTCTTCTTAGTGAACCGGTTGAACCAGTTCACCAAATCGAACTGAATCGTTTGAAACGGTTCACATCTCCAATAAGCATTGGAGACACCCAGGGCTTGGTTTACACCTATCGAAATGTCTAGCCACTGTGGGACCATAGACAGGCTAGGGGAACTCATATTAATGTTAAAAAAAACCTCAAACTGAATAGTTCATGTCATGGGACCTTTAACAGTTATTCCCAAAGTACATGGTGCATCCCCTTATCCTGGAATAATTTTGAATATATTATGCAATATCTAAAAAAAAAAAAAAAAAAAAAAAAAAAAAGATGGAATTGTAGGCAACACTTTGAAGGCTCGTCAGTTGGTGTTTGGGACATGATGCTATGTCTTAAATGGTTCAAAATGGCTTCCAAATATCTGTCCACTGCAGTGACCACAATGCATCACAATGCATGTTAACTAACATTAACAATGAGCAATGCATTTGATACAGTATTTATTCATCTTTGTTAATGGTACCTAATAAAAATACAACTGTTCATAGTTAGCTCATGTTAAGGCAAGGCAAGGCAAGTTTATTTATATTGCACATTTCATACACAATGGTAATTCAAAGTGCTTTACATAAAAGAAAGTAAAATAGTAATGAAGAAAAATAATAACAAGAATAAAACAAGCAATTTTAAAACTTTTAAAATTATTAAAACTACTTATTTAAAATGAATTTAAAACAGTTAGAAAATGATTTTACATAAAATAAAATTTAAAAAACAGTGAAAATATATATAGCAATCAGTTCGGACATTGCACAGTGCTCATTCAATAAATGCACAGCTAAACAGATGAGTTTTGAGTCTAGATGTAAATGTGACTAGTGTTTTAGCACATCTGATCTCTTCTGGAAGCTGATTAGTAGTAACTAAATGTTAGCTCAGGTCTATTAATTAATATTCATATACAACTTTCTATTTTAATAAATATAATTAGTAAATGTTGATATTAATATTAACAGATATTAATAAAAGCTTTAAAAAAATTGTATTGTTCATGTTCACTAATGTTAAAAATGGAACCTTATTGTAAAGTGTGACCACATAATGCAAATTGCCATGTTATTCATCTCAGTAACATATTGTTATTTCCAGGTCACGACGAGTATCTGATTGTTTTCATGAACCAGTCTGTTCATCTGCAGTATGTCAGAGAAGAGAGGAAAGACGAGTCTCTCACAGAAACAGAGGTAACACTGAGTCTGCTTTCAGACAATCATTTTAAACACTTTCTGTGAAGAATAAAACCGCATCAATAATTAATGATTTTTCTCACTGTTGCCATGAATGAAATTTAGTTTCTCCAAGATACTCTCTTTAAACAAGCACATCTGTGTATAGAAAAGAGCACCATGTTTGTAAGTTTCTGAATTATCTGTACTGTTAAAGGGTTAGTTCACCAAATAATCAAAATAATCTCATTAATAACTCACCCTCATGTCGTTCCAAACCCGTGAGATCACCGTTCATCTTCACAACACAGTTTAAGATATTTTAGATTTAGTCCGAGAGCTCTCAGTCCCTCCATTGAAGCTGTGTGTACGGTCTACTGTCCATGTCCAGAAAGGGAAGAAAAACATCATCAAAGTAGTCCATGTGACATCAGAGGGTCGGTTAGAATTTTTTGAAGCATCGAAAATACAAATAGCAAAAACTACGACTTTATTCAGCATTGTCTTCTCTTCCGTGTCTGTTGTGAGAGAGTTCAAAACAAAGCAGTTTGTGATATCCGGTTCACGAACGAATCTATCAATGTAACCAGATCTTTTTGAACCAGTTCACCTAATCGAACTTAATTGTTTTAAACGGTTCGTGTCTCCAATACGCATTAATCCACAAATGACTTAAACTTTTTTAATGTGTCTGACACTCCCTCTGAGTTCAAACAAACCAATATCCCGAAGTAGTTCATCTTCAGTTCTCTCTTCACAGCAGTTCAGTCAGTGTACTGTTTGAGTAAATGAATTACTCCGGGATATTGGTTTGTTTGAACTCAGAGCGAGTGTCAGCCACATTAAAAAAGTTAACAGCTTAAGACATTTGTGGATTAATGCGTATTTGAGATGCGAACCGTTTAAAACGATTCAGTTCGATTTGGTGAACTGGTTCAAAAAGATCTGGTTACATCGAATGATTCGTATGATAATTTTGATTATTGGGTGAACTAATCCTTTAACCTCTCAGAACCTGTAGAAATGACATCAACATATCATCCATAATCCATCATATAAAGTTGATTGCATTACACGTTTGGGGTTGCATATTTAGTGGGTATAAAATGAAAAATAATGGGCAAACTAGATATTATTTAAATTAATACAAATATACATCAAACTCTTACAGTGTAAGTTAGTGGATAATTTTAAAGGTTTTGTCTCTTTCTCAGACTCGTTCACTGTACACAGGTCATTGTTCATTACATTCATTGCTATAGATACAAGATATTGTATGAGCCAGCTGTGTTTTTCAGTGAAATAGAAATTGTGCAGGATGAGAAAGCAGCGCTTCACTTGACTGTTAGATGATTCCTAAGTAAGTTCAGGTTCACTTTATTTGTACCCATAGGTGGACTAGGTTTGCAGTGTTATGAGTTCTCACATCTTTCACATTTTACAGACACCACAAACATTAAACAACATGTATGATAAAAGTGCTTTAAGGTTCTCAGCATCACTAAAAACCACCTAGACTAAAATAATAATAATAATAATAATACAAACCTACGAGTAGATCATGCAACCAAACATTTATAGGCAGAGGAGAGCAAATGCACAGGTATATCTCTGTTTTAATAACCATTTACAACATTAAAACTTTATGAATTAGACTAAAGTGCCCTGTTTAATATTGTTTCTTTGTTTGCCTCTGTTCTTTGTGTCATTAGTGTAAGATCAGGATCACATGTGTCCAGCTCTGTGTCTGTGAAGAGTGACTGGTCAAAACCTGAACCACCGAACTTTAGTGAGAAACAAACATCTACCAAAAGGTATTTAATGTTTTCTTATTTTTGGTTGCACATGGACTGCTAGAAAATATTTCATTGAATATGTAAAACAAATATATAATTGTTTAAATATTTATCAGTTTTCATTAAGATTCTAAAAAACATCAAGTAAATTTTAAATGATTTGATGTGAAGTATTTATTTTGTCAATTCTGGTGCCCTAACATAACTTTATTAATTCAACAGCCCCTGTGTTGTTTGCTTATAGGACAGAAAATATTACAATGAGAGACCTAATATTTACCTAAATCTATACTTAAACAGAACCTATCCTTTAACAGTGTGAACTTAAACGACTATTGCTTTCTGTCTGTTAAAAAAAATTATTTGCTGACTGTTTCTTTAATAGTGTCCCTGAAAATGCAGTACTTAATTTTATTCACTAATAGAGTTCAGTATGAGACATTAGATTCAGACGTGCAGACTCACAGGAACTACAAGAACTTCAAAGACAATCTCCTGCAGATCTTCCAGGTAGGAAAACACATTTTCAATAATATTAACCTTTTATAACAAACAAATAGTTTACTTAACAAAGCTTGCAAGAATATTCAATAGAAATATGATTTCTGATTTATCGTGATAATTTGTTTTTGTTATTTTTTGTTTTTTTTTGTTGTATTATTTCTATCTTTAGGATCTTGAAAGAAAAATTCTCACATTTCTGAAGAATGAACTGCAAAAGTTTAAGAAAATATTACAAAAAGAAGACTACAACTACTTTGTGAAGGACTTTAATGAGAACAGATGCAGTATGAAAGAAGCAGCTCTTGATCTCACGCTCTACTTCCTGAGAGAGATGAAGCAAGATGAAGCTGCTGATACTCTAGAAGGTAAGAGACTCATAATCATCTGTCAGTGTCACCTATATATGTAGGAGAGAAAATATGATTAAACAGTATCTGTATTTTTGTTTCTGTTTAGATGAGCTGATCTTCATTCATCAGCTAAAGTGTAGCCTAAAGAAGAAGTATCAATGTGTGTCTGAAGGAATTGCAAAGCAAGGAGACTCTACACTTCTGAAGAACATCTACACAGATCTCTATATCACTCAGGGTTGTAGTGAACAGGTCAATACTGAACATGAGGTGAGACAGATTGAAGTTGCTTCCAGATGTCATGAATCACAGGAGATACAGGTTGAGTGCAAACATTTGTTTGAAGCACCTGAACAAGACAAGCAGATCAGAACTGTACTGACAAAAGGAGTTGCTGGCATCGGAAAATCAGTCTCTGTGCAGAAGTTTGTTCTGGATTGGGCCGAAGGAAAAGAAAAACAAGATATCAGCTTCATATTTCCTCTTCCATTTAGAGAGATGAACTTAAAGGAGCAAGAAAAACTAAGTTTGATGGACCTTATAACTCAGTTTTTCCCAGAGACAAAAGGACTGAACCTTACGAGAAGAAATCAATTCAAAGTCTTGTTCATTCTTGACGGATTGGATGAATGTCGACTTCCTGTAAACTTTAAGGATAATGAGACGTGGTCTGATGTTTCATCACCAGCCTCTCTGGATGTTCTCCTGACGAACCTCATCAAGGGAAATCTGCTTCCTTCTGCTCTCATCTGGATCACCAGCAGACCAGCAGCTGCCAGTAAGATTCCTCCTGACTGTATCGACCGGCTGACAGAGATACGAGGATTCAATGATGCACAAAAGGAGGAGTACTTCAGAAAAAGATTCACGGATGAGAATCAGGCCAAAGAAATCATTGATCATGTTAAACAATCAAAGAGTCTCTTTATCATGTGCCACATCCCAGTCTTCTGCTGGATTTCAGCCACTGTTCTCCAGAACATTTTAGAGGAGAAAAGAAATAATGTTGTGAAAAACAATCAGGCTGATGATGCCTCCAAAACACTGCAGGAGTCAAATACTGAAGACACTCCTAAGACTCTGACACAAATGTACACACACTTCCTCAGATTTCAGATCCAGCAGAGCAGACGAAAGTATGATGGAGAACATACACCAGATGTTTCCTGGGATAAAGATGCCATCTTTTCACTGGGGAAACTGGCATTTGATCAGCTGGAAAGAAACCATGTGATCTTCTATGACACAGATCTGGAAGCCTGTGGTATTGACGTCTATAAGGCATCAGTGTACTCAGGCATGTGTACCCAGATCTTTAAGGAGGAAACAGGGATCACTCTTGGTACCATGTACTGCTTCGTTCACTTGAGCATTCAAGAGTTTATTGCAGCCCTTTATGCACATCTGTTTCTAGACATAAAGAAGATAAGTATATTTGTTCATGAGTCGACAGAACAGGAAAACAAAAGTGAAACCATGATTGATTTGCTCAAGACGGCAGTGGACAAGGCACTAGAGAGTGATAATGGACACCTGGATCTTTTTCTTCGCTTCCTCCTTGGTTTGTCACTCCAGTCCAATCAGAGACTCTTACAGGGTCTGTTGAAACAGAAAAATAGAAATGAGCAGAGCAAAAAGGAAATAGTTCAGTACATCAAGCAGAAATTAGAGTCTAATCTGTCTCCAGAGAGATCCATCAATCTGTTCTACTGTCTGAATGAACTGAACGACCAAACTCTGGTGAAAGACATTCAGACCCACCTTAGCAAAGGAAGTCTCTCATCTGCTGATCTTTCACCTGCCCAGTGGTCTGCTTTGGTCTTTGTGTTGTTGACATCAGAGGAGGAGCTGGAGGAGTTTGAGCTTCAGAAATTCAAGAAATCAGACGAGTGTCTCATTAGATTATTAGCGGTCATCAAAACCTGCAAAAGAGCTCTGTAAGTTAATATATTTTGTCATGTTTTGTTCTCATCTTAAAATTACAATAATCTACACTGATACATAGCAGGCTTGGACACTGCTGATTTAGTGAGTGAGTGACATGACATACAGCCAAGTATGGTAACCCATACTCAGAGTTTGTGCTCTGCATTTAACCCATCCAAAGTGCACACACACAGCAGTGAACACACACACACACAAACACTTTTATTATTTAATAATATTACTATTATTATATGTAGCTTTTTTGCTCACATTTTTGGTCAGTTTTCTCTTTGATAATTTGCGGATGCCGAAAATTCAGTGCATACCTACCTACATCCCCTCCTTGTTTACAAATCCAAAGCAAGTCCATACATCCGCATTTAAATGCAGAAGGGGCTTTCCTGATAACTTTCTGCGATGGCGTCATCTTTATTTTACTAACTTGCTGCATGCTGAAGGCGACCCAGCTGACTTCACCAGAAAACTCAACACCAGCGTCTAGTGGATTGTCTAGAAATTGATTTTATTATTCTACCAAATAGTATACTAAAAGATTGATACTTGGCATCTGTGTATCAATACAGTATTGCCGTGGAAAATATTGCGATACTATACTTAATTGTAGTACACTATTGTTTATTGACGTTAACCTAATGCTGCGTTCCAGACAGACAACTTGGATATACTAATTATAACACAATACAATAGTGTATTATATTATAGTCTTTAATAATATACTTTACATAATAATATATAACATACTTTATATATTTATATGTAATGTTAGGTAAAAAAAAAAAGTTAGCCTAAATACACTGTAAGTCGCTTTGAAAGCTGTAGTGTGGAGTCAGACACGCTAGGATCCAATTGCAGTAGAGCTGAAACAACTAATCGATTTAATCGATTAAAATCGATTATTAAAATAGTTGTCAACTAATTTAATCATCGTTTAGTTGCTAAATAACTTTTATTTGCCATAAGTGGCTCATTTTGTGCATATTTTAAATCTGTGGTGACCTCAGTGTGGCAGTAATGAGCCACCGCAGGTTTTACTCAGCCAGTACAGCAGGAGAAGTAGCGAATAGCCAATAGCTGGCCTCGTTTTATGTCACGTGCTTCCCGAACAGTTCTCAGCAGCATTCAGCGGGATGGTGGAGACAGACGGCAGTGGAGTAAGCTCGAGAAAGAAAAAGAAAAAAGCGGAAGATAAAACTAATCGAACAAAGTCATCCAAAGTGTGGGAGTACTTTACTTTGAGCCTTCAAAAAAAAAAAGAGTAACCTGTAAACTTTGCACTACTGAATTGACTTTTATATTTTCAGATTCTCCAGTACAATGTTGTTTGCAAATGTTTAGTCGTAAAAGCTGATAACATTGCTTTTTAACAGTTAACATTTAAAGCTTTACAAACATGTTCTGTGATCAGTTTGTCGTTTACCAGTTCATAATTCAGTCTTGCAGCCTAATTATGACTGAATGAGAGAGGTAAATGTTTAAATGTATTTGAAATGCACTGATCTTTTTCACACAGCAAGTTTTTTGTCTGTCCAATTTTTTTCATTTTTTCAATACTTTTTTTTTCTGATGGATTTTACTTTAAAATGTGAGTTCCATTCAGGTTTCATGCCATTGGCACTTTATTCGAATGATTGTTTACAATTTCACAGCATAAGCTATGAAGCTGTTTCCCAGGTATAAAATGCAATGTACTACAATTTTATTCAGTTTTATTCTTATTCTTAGTGAAAATATGTTCTGAAAGATTCCTTAATAAGCTTTGTTTCGGGATGTTAAACTACTTTAGGAGCCCTAAGGACGGCCATGGTGAAAACTTTATTTGAAATCTCCTTGTGAAATTTGCTAGAGTACGTATGGGTCAGTGTTTTGATTGCAGAAGAGTTCAACAAAGGATTACTAGCACATAATAAAACACAACTCCAGGTATTTTTTGATGAGGATATGACAATGCAAAATTGTTAAAATCTCTGAAAAGTCTGTTGAATGATAAAGACCCTTTATTAATAAGTTACTTGGGGAAAAAATGGGCAAAACTAAAATAGAGGTACATAAACCGATTAATCGTAAAAAGAATCGACAGATTAATTATCAAAATAATCGTTAGTTGCAGCCCTAAATTGCAGTATTAATTTATAGAGTGGTCAGACAGGCAGAAATCAGAAACAGCATCAAGAGTGTCCAGGGATATCCAGAAATCAGTAACAATACCAGACAAAGGTCGGGGCAGGTGGCAGAGAATCAGTTGGTATACATAATCCGAAGTCAAACAAGGAAGGAACAAAAACTAGGAAAACGCTCAGAAATGCCTGACAGAACTAAACAAGACTTCGCAATGTGAGTGATGTTTCACTGATAGGAAACAGGTGTGGTTCAATAATGAGTTCCTAGGCAGGGGTTTATGGGAAATGTAGTCCAGGGTGTACTGTGTCGTGTGAAAGTCTGTGGTGAATAAACAGATGTGCAGTGACCGGATCATGACAAAAGCGTCTGCTAAATGCATACATTTATTTAAATGTATTTATTCATATACAGTAGAGAGAGACGTTATTTCCGGGTCCAATACACAGCTAGTTTTCGTGCACTTCAGCAAGTCATTGACATATTTTTCCCCAGTCTTTGAAGCATTTCCTACATCTTTTATTTTTTTTCAGCCATTTACTTTAAATGTGTATTTCTATTTTTTCAGCCCTTTTTAATTATTTCATTTATTATAAATTTAATAAAAAAAATAAAGACGAGTCATAAGGTGTACAATAAAATCCTTATATTATAATCACATTGCACTTGAATCAAGTTAAAGGTTTAATCTGCCGATTGTCCTGCAGGTGACTGATTAAATCTGTCTTCTTACGATGCACTTAGGGCTTAACGATTACTCCAGAGCACTCGTAGATCTACGATTATTTTCAAGTGCTACTTAAGTTACGATGCTTTTGGGAAACAGACAGTGATATTAAGATCAGTCGTACGATTATTTTTACAAACTTCTTAGGCTTACAAAGCTTTTGAGAACCCTGACCCTGTTTAGTTAGCTACAGAAGAAGCACATCATGTTATTATAAAACACATTGTTCCATAGTTATTTCTACTCCAATATGCAGTTCAACTTCTACAACTTCTGCTATAAAAAAGATGTACTCTTGCATATCCTCAATGCATAAATGATTAACCTCCAGATTTTACACCTCAAGACACTCATCCAGAAAATAGAGCAGCACTTTGAAATGTATAACTCATTGCCATTAATGATATAAACCTGTTATTAATTTACATATTTTATTAAGTAGGAAATTTGAATCAATGCAATCTTAATATATATGCAGTATTTACTGTTCATCTAAAAATAATTGGTATATATATATATATATATATATATATATATATATATATATATATATATTTACAATTGTATTACATGTATCTAACTCTGTGATTTGATTTATTTCTCTTGTAGGCTAAATGATTGTGGTTTAACAGACAAAAGCTGTCCAGCTCTGGCTTCAGTTCTTGGATCAGATACCAGTCTGAAAGAGCTGAACATGAACAATAATAATCTGCAGGATTATGGAGTTAAAATGCTCTGCACTGGATTGAAAAATATTAATTGCAAATTAGAGATACTGAGGTAAGTTTTGTGACAATCTGTAGTGTTTGGTTTAGAAGATCCATCTGTTAACATCAACCTAGATCATTTGCCACATAATTGAGGACAGAACTGCTTCAACTCAGTGAAATTTGCAGCATGAACTCTACATTCCACATTCTCTACATTCTCTACAACTCTACATTATCTCTCTCTACTATATATAAATAATTACATTTAAATTCATGCATTTAGCAGATGCTTTTATCCAAAGCGACTTACAGTGCATTCAGGCTAACATTTTTTTTTACCTAACATTATATATAAATATATAAAGTATGTTATATATTATTATGTACAGTATAATATTAAAGACTGAAATATAATACAATATTGTATTGTGTTATAGTTATTATTTACAAGCTGTCTTTCTGCAACACAGCATTAGGTTAACGTTAATAAACAATAGTTTACTCCAATTAAGAGCCATTCTATAAGATGACATTTCAATACTTGAAAAACGGACAGCGACTCCTAAGTAGCACTTAAAGCACAGCTACATGCAACTGTGTTTATTGCATTGTTACGAAACGCACGTGAAACAATAACGAACGATTACAAAATTACTCGTAGAAAACGCTCTTAAGCTCTAAAGTCAGGAAACCCGGCCCAGGACTGTACAATTAATCAAAATAAACTATAAATTGTGATATGGGGTAATGCAGTTATCAAATCCCAAAAGGCTGCATTTTAAGTTAGAAGAGCAGAAGTTATAATTGGCTGTTAAATAAAATAAAAAAAGGCAGTTGAACAAGTTATTTTGAGTTCATAACATAAATTTAAAAGGTTCACCTAGTTTTGTGTTCATGTAATTTCCAACATTGTTTGTCTTTGAAGCATTTCCTACATCTTTTATTTTTTTTCAGTCATTTACTTTAAATGTGTATTTCTATTTTTTCAGCCCTTTTTAATTATTTCATTTATTATAAATTTAATAAAAAAAATAAAGACGAGTCATAAGGTGTACAATAAAATCCTTATATTATAATCACATTGCACTTGAATCAAGTTAAAGGTGTAATCTGCCTATTGTCCTGCAGGTGACTGATTAAATCTGTCTTCTTACGATGCACTTAGGGCTTAACGATTACTCCAGAGCACTCGTAGATCTACGATTATTTTCAAGTGCTACTTAAGTTACGATGCTTTTGGGAAACAGACAGTGATATTAAGATCAGTCGTACGATTATTTTTACAAACTTCTTAGGCTTACAAAGCTTTTGAGAACCCTGACCCTGTTTAGTTAGCTACAGAAGAAGCACATCATGTTATTATAAAACACATTGTTCCATAGTTATTTCTACTCCAATATGCAGTTCAACTTCTACAACTTCTGCTATAAAAAAGATGTACTCTTGCATATCCTCAATGCATAAATGATTAACCTCCAGATTCTACACCTCAAGACACTCATCCAGAAAATAGAGCAGCACTTTGAAATGTATAACTCATTGCCATTAATGATTTAAACCTGTTATTAATTTACATATTTTATTAAGTAGGAAATTTGAATCAATGCAATCTTAATATATATGCAGTGTATTTACTGTTCATCTAAAAATAATTGGTATATATATATATATTTACAATTGTATTACATGTATCTAACTCTGTGATTTGATTTATTTCTCTTGTAGGCTAAATGATTGTGGTTTAACAGACAAAAGCTGTCGAGCTCTGGCTTCAGTTCTTGGATCAGATACCAATCTGAAAGAGCTGAACATGAACAATAATAATCTGCAGGATTATGGAGTTAAAATGCTCTGCACTGGATTGAAAAATATTAATTGCAAATTAGAGATACTGAGGTAAGTTTTGTGACAATCTGTAGTGTTTGGTTAGAAGATCCATCTGTTAACATCAACCCAGATCATTTGCCACATAATTGAGGACAGAACTGCTTCAACTCAGTGAAATTTGCAGCATGAACTCTACATTCCACATTCTCTACATTCTCTACAACTCTACAATATCTCTCTCTACTATATATAAATAATTACATTTAAATAAATTCATGCATTTAGCAGATGCTTTTATCCAAAGCGACTTACACTGCATTCAGGCTAACATTTTTTTTTTACCTAACATTATATATAAATATATAAAGTATGTTATATATTATTATGTACAGTATAATATTAAAGACTGAAATATAATACAATATTGTATTGTGTTATAGTTATTATATACAAGCTGTCTTTCTGCAACACAGCATTAGGTTAACGTTAATAAACAATAGTTTACTCCAATTAAGAGCCATTCTATAAGATGACATTTCAGTACTTGAAAAACGGACAGTGACTCCTAAGTAGCACTTAAAGCACAGCTACATGCAACTGTGTTTATTGCATTGTTACGAAACGCACGTGAAACAATAACGAACGATTACAAACTTACTCTTAGAAAATGCTCTTAAGCTCTAAAGTCAGGAAACCCGGTCCAGGACTGTACAATTAATCAAAATAAACTATAAATTGTGATATGGGGTAATGCAGTTATCAAATCCCAAAAGGCTGCATTTTAAGTTAGAAGAGCAGAAGTTATAATTGGCTGTTAAATAAAATAAAAAAAGGCAGTTGAACAAGTTATTTTGAGTTCATAACATAAATTTAAAAGGTTCACCTAGTTTTGTGTTCATGTAATTTCCAACATTGTTTGGCAGACAATGTTAACAGATTTCACCAGATGTATACAACAAAGTGTTTATAAACCTGTTATGAACTAAACACAGACATTTAGAGGTCACTGTTCAGTTTTCCACCAAAATAAAAGCCTGATGGCCTAACATTTGAAAGTAAATAAATTAAGACATAATAATTACAATAATTAATCTATCATTCAATCCTTCAAAATTGAAATCCTTCTTCAAGCCGCTTGTTCAAATACATTTTATGACTCATCCCTGAACCAAGCAGAAGTATATTTGGATGATGTACTTTGGGATGACTGTCCTGCAGGAAAGTCCATTAATCTGTGTCTCTAGGAAACTTTTAATGTCTTGGAAATCTTCTTATAGTCTTATACTTTCTAAAGTAATACAGTTATTTATTCTCTATAGCTTTTGCTAGATCTTTGTTGACTTTGCCATTTTTGCTACAATCTCTGAGGGGTTGAGTAATTTTGATTAACTGTAGGTTATAATTGTGGAAAATTAAAATTGCATTTGTTGTAGTTTCAGTTCACCAATATATAACTTTACCCAGCTTTACTGTGAAAAGAGTCCATTCAGGCCAAAAATCCTGTAGTGCATCTTTTTTATTTTCTTCATTCTAGAACATGTGCTTGTGTGACAATCTGTGTTATAATGAAGAATAACATATTTTCTAATAGACTTTCAGACTGCAGTATCAGTGAAGAAGGTTATAAAGCTCTGTCTTCAGCTCTGAGATCAAACCCTTCACACCTGATAGAGCTGGATCTCACAGGAAATGATCCTGGAGAATCAGGAGTGAAGCTCCTCAGTGATTTACTACAGGATCCAAACTGTCAACTCAACACACTGAGGTGAGACGCAATGAAATAATGTTAAATAAGTTATACACATTTGGGTTATTTATATTATATTTTTCTAATAATTGAACGGCCTCGAGTCAATTATTTAGCTTATACTGCGGTTGCCACATCTAAAGACATCAATCAGATGATAGATTTAAAGGGATTCATCTGGTTTTTGTACTTAAATCACTGTTGTGAGTAGGATTATTTCTTCCGCATCTCATCCAATGCCTCTTTTGCTGGATCCAAAACATGATTTTAAAGCTGGTAATGGAGGCTTGAGCCTTTGATAGCATTCTAATGCAGTTATTAATGAAGTTATTAAAAAGAGAGGGAGAGAGACAGAGACGCACAGAGAGAGAGAGATAGAGAGGGAGAGAGAGAGAGAGAGAGAGAGCTTGTGTGAATTAGGCTTCCTCTGTGCTTCCCTCAACAGTGTTCTTCAGCAGTGTCTCTAAACAGCTGTTATTACCTCGCTAATGAGAAATGTCATGTGTGTTTACTTTCAGAAAATCATCTGTCATGTTTTTGTTAGTCCTGTAACTTCTGTTATTACAGCTTTACTATATGTGAAGTGATATGAACTGTAATGAGGTTAAGAGAGCTGCCTGGAACTACGTTCACCGTGCGTTTCCCAGAAAATAATGTTTGTCAGCCAATCAGATTCAAGCATTCAGTGGCCCTGTAGTATAAATTATATTATATTATTACACTTATTCAGCCAGGTACACAATTTGTTGTTGAAAATGATCAAACATGAAAGATGAGATGCTGCAGCTGCTGTTGTTTTGATGATAAATGTCAGCACAGTTTAGTTGTGTTAAAAGTTACAGGTTAATCAGACATTTTGGGTTAGTAGATGTGCTGGTGTTTAGTAGTTTGGTGCCTCGATAGTTAACATTTATGATTGTGTTATTGTGGACATTTCTCATGAAACATATTCAGTGTGATTTATTATCCTGATTGTTTAAATGTTACTGAATGCACAGTACATTAATTTCCATCAAGCTCAGATTCACAACACTGTAGAGCTACTACAGCAGATCTATCACAGACCACAAACATGTGATGTGTGTCAGGAGAGGATCAGTGATAATTGTGCATAGACACAGACATCAGTTAAATAAAACTATCCAGAGTAGTGGTGGGTGATATGAGCTAAAATTCATATCACAATATTTTACACTGTCCAGGAGATATCGATATTATATTGTGATTCATGGCAAAATATTTTAACTTTACATAACTAGAAAAAATTAGGGATTGGAGATAGAACTGAAAAGTATTTTTTTATTGTGCCATTGTTTTACTCAAAAAGTGCAAATGTGCAACATAAGGTAGGTCTGTATGAATTAAATTAAATTAAATATTGTGTGTTTGAGTTGTCCAGTGGTTCCCAAAATTTTTGTGACCCCCTTTAGTAGGCCCCACCCCCTTCTTTTTTTTCTTTTTTTTTAAGTCTCATATGCTCACCAGGGCTACATTTTTTTTTTTTTAAATTAAAACTTAAGTACAGTGATTGTGATAATATTGTGAAATATTGTCAATTTAAATTATCTATTTGGATGTTTTAACATATAGGCTACCGTATTCCTGTAATCAAAGCTGATTTTTCATCATCATTACTCCAGTCTTCAGTGTCACATGATCCTTCAGAAATAATTCTAATATGAAGATTTTCTGCTCAGGAACCATTTCTGATTATTGTCAATGTTGTAAATATTTGTGCTGCTTAATATTTTTTAAAGTGTTCTTTGTGTCAGAGTGCCGGGTTCATCAGAAAGAGTACGAGCATAACTTTACTGTCATGGATTTGTTTCGTCACATCCACATCAGAAAACATCACTGAGTTCTGTTTGCTTTTGTCAAATCGAGCTGCTCGAGTCTGGTGTAGACGCTCCGAGCAGAACCATGCATCGTTCATTTATATTTCAACATGACTCCCTGCAATACAACTCTGATTCATCAATCACATCTAGTGGTCTGTTATTGATACAACCACAACTGCTACAACTGATAACTGAGCGCTAATGTTGAGTCATTCAAATAGGTCAGATTAATTTTTTGTGTTCAATTATTTACTTATCAGGCAAGTGGCCACATGATAAGCGCTGAAATTATACAGTGTAGTCTTTATCACCCTGCAGAAGTTTATTTTGTAAAATAATCTGCTGCCTGTACACTATCCCTAAGTTTGGGACCCACTGGAGCAGGTGATCTGTGCTCTATTAGTTTGGTCTGTTACGATGCTCTGTGTTTGATTACTAATGCCTGTGTAGCACGGTGTTGCACACAGAGGACAAAAACATTCAGCCTCGACTCTATCATCATTTGTGTTCAAATTTGCAAAGTGTATTAAATTGAACAAAACTATATAAATGCAACATTTTAATTCATGAATATATAACTGTATCCACAGTATAGCAATATCCACATCATGGAACAACATAATACCGCTAGTCACTTTCATACCCAGCCCTAATCCAGTGATGGTCTGAACCCAGATCATGTTCTCTGTTAGTGGATCAGCAATCCAGTGTTTGGTGAATTCTGCTACATAATAATAGGAAGAGCCGGCATCAAAAGATCAAAGTTTCTTTTAAATTTACTTTGAAATATTTCTGAAGAATGATTTGTATATTTAAATGTTCAGCTGTTTAAACTTGAACTAGAGCTTTTCATTACAATCAATGTTTGGCAATCTTTAAATGTTTTGTGATGCAATGCACATTGAATTGATTCCAGCTTCATCTTCTCTTCTGCAGGTTTTTGGGTCCTGCTGCAGATGAAGGCTGTCAGTATGTGACTGGAATTGTGGGTAAAAATCCGTTACTCCTGAGAGAGCTGAATCTGAGTGGACGTGAACTAGGAGACACAGGAGTGAATCAGATCTCTGCTCTACTGCAGGATAAACACTGTACACTCAATACACTGATGTGAGTATCTTACATCATTTCACATGTTACATGACTAGTAATGTTACAGTCGTCTATTTTAATTCTCATTTGAGTCCGGCACCACGTTATATAGCTTGGAAGAGCCAGGAAATGTTTAATTTAACTCTGATTATATTTGTCTGAAAGAAGAAATTCATAGTGAAATTCACACACATTCTGCACAGAACAGCTGGCTGATGTCTTCACACTAGTGGTGTAATGATTAACTCGTTTTCTCGATGCATCGATTACAAACCCTGATGATGTATATGCATCGATCATGAAACATGATTTTTGAATCGTTGTAATGAATTAAACCTTTGTATTCATCCGGAAGAAGGAGGCGGGAACCGGCGGACAATCAACATGAAACTTTAATTACAAAATAAACACAAAACAGCGCACCAGCCCCTCACGGACGACTGGTGCGCTCAAAATAAAAACCACAACACAACTAAAAGCCCAGGCCTGGTCCTCTCTCGTCCTTCACTGTCGTCGCTCCAGTTTTATATCCTTCCATCTCCTACGTGGGACTCGAGACCGGCGGTGGGCCGCAGGTGCCACTGATTTGCCCAATCACTGCCGGCCTCAATCGTGTTCCCGCGTCCCTCGGCCCTGCCCCACTCGCCACAATCGTGAATCAACGATTTCGGACAGTAATCGATTTAAAACTCTAAGAAATGAACGAATCGTGACTTCTATAGCGATTCGATGCTTTCAAAATATATACACATTCAATTACTACAAGCACGAGCAGGCGAAAGCTGTATTTATTACATGGATGGAGCAGAAATGTAAGTGTCTAAAGCACACGCTCAGTTCTATTGAATGATAAATGTGTTTTAACAATGCTGATAAACCGAATGTACGAATGAAACTGTTAAAATAATCACAGCATTAACAACAACCTTGAAATAAGAGTGCGAGGTTTATCTGATAATCAGATTCATGAAAGTAATGTTTGTTGCTTTAGAAACAGACATCTGGCGAGTTTTCTCTCAGGATCATCATTCACTGATGGAGAGGAGAAGTTATAGCATTTTATTTTGTGAAAATGAGATAAAGAAGTTTTCACACTGAAAGAGAAGTGATCTCTCTCTCATAGACGTGCCAGGCTTTATCTGCAGCTAAACAGAATAAAAGCAGAATGAACTGATGAAACGTTAAGAAGAAAAAACACAATAAATAAATACAATTTATGAATGATGCAGTGCTAATTGACATATAATTTATTATACTTTATTATAAAGTATATTTTCTACCTTATTCTGTGCAGAAAATGTAAATAATAGCTAATTAAATGTAATAGCCTATATAAAAGAATCATAAAATTGCCATTTGGAAAAAATCAGGAAAAAAATTAGGAAAAAATATCAATTACAACTGATTATTGTTGAACAGTGTATTTGATTTCTTAATTAAAAGTAAGCAAATTAAAAGTAATAAAAAAGAAGATATTTAATTGTAAAAAAAAATAAAAAAAATAAATGGTAATAATTATGATAATACATAGGCTGCATACATAAAATGATTGTTTTTGACATTTCTGTCACTTCTGTAAAAATGGCTAGGCCCCTGGGTGACAAAATATTAGCTTATGCATAATAGTTTTAAAGCTCTTTTTTTAAATCTTGGCTTACATACATTTTAATCGAATCAAATTTAATTGTGAATCGAATCAAATTGTTCCAAATGTGCGAAAATCTATGAATCGTGAATCGAATTGAATCACTGCCTACCCAAAGATTCACAGCCCTACTTCACACTTTTCAAAGCTATACTTGGTCCCCACCTGAGCCAGCACCAAAACATTACAACTTAGCATTATATTAAAATAAAAAAATTATATATATATATATATATATATATATATATATATATATATATATATATATATATATATACAGTCGTGGTCAAAAGTTTTGAGAAGTACATTTTTTAATAGCAATTTGCATATACTCCAGAATGTTATGAAGAGTAATCAGATGAATTGCATAGTCCTTCTTTGCCATGAAAATTAACTTAATCCCAAAAAAACCTTTCCACTGCATTTCATTGCTGCCATTAAAGGACCTGCTGAGATCATTTCAGTAATCGTCTTGTTAACTCAGGTGAGAATGTTGATGAGCACAAGGCTGGAGATCATTATGTCAGGCTGATTGGGTTAGAATGGCAGACTTGACATGTTAAAAGGAGGGTGATGCTTGAAATCATTGTTCTTCCATTGTTAACCATGGTGACCTGCAAAGAAACGCGTGCAGCCATCATTGCGTTGCATAAAAATGGCTTCACAGGCAAGGATATTGTGGCTACTAAGATTGCACCTAAATCAACAATTTATAGCAGGGGTCATCAACTATATTTGTCAAAGGGCCAGATTTTTTCTCTGCAGACACTGTAAGGGCCAGATACTCGTAATATAAAATAAAATTCGAATTGTATCCTAATATGTTATTATTTGATATACTAATTCTAATTCCAAATGTATGTTATTTTTTACATCTTACCTGTACTGCAGCAAGCTACCAGGAGGCGATAGCAATATTTTAGGCTTCATATTTGTGAGGCTGTCAAGCTGTCCATCACTGTCACATGCAGGTCGTAGTTTGTGGAGAACACTAAAAGAAAGGCCTTCTGAATATATTTGAAAGAAAAATGGCACTCTCAGAGAGACTTAAGCGAAAAGTTGATTCATAGAACCGTAGTTTTAATGAAGAATGGACTGATACGTACGTATTCATAGTGCCTACAGTTAGAAATGCTGTACCTGTGTTGCTTTTTTTCCCCGTTAGATTTAAAAATAAATAAATATGGAACGGACCCGAATATTCGTTCGGTGGGTTGGTATTCGATTTGAAAATTTGACAATCAAATATATTTTTTTTTTTTTGCAAACTGGGATCCCCCGCGAAACGGTTCTCATTCCCCCTTGAATAAGTCCGGTGAGACACTGGCTGTGTAAGCGTCTCAGCTGCGTGGCGTGTCCGTTATTATTTCGGCTCCCATATTTAACAGGTTGGAGTTTGCACACTGAGACACGCGTCTCAGGCGCGCTCGAGCCACGCGGAAAACGCACGCATGCTAGAAATAGAACCGACGTGTTTCCAACGGGAGTGTTCTCTGGCTAGAGCGCAGAGCAGCGGAGTTTTTTATGGACCGAAGTGCATGTCTGAGCTTGTGTTTTGTTGCTTTGACATTGTGGAAAATAGAGTAGCTAATATAAACAAAATGTATTAGCATTTTTACCCGTCTAAATTAATCTCGTTTTTCTTTATTTAAATTTCGTTTTTTCTTTATTTAAATTTCGTTTTTCTTTATTTAAATTTAGTTTTTCCTCTATTTAAATTTAGTTTTTTCTTTATTTAAATTTAGTTATTCTTTATTTAAATCTACCCTTACTGTGCCAATTTGTTAGTCAGAAAATATTAGACTACCTTAACCCTCTGGGGACGGATTGGGCGGTACCGCCCAAAATGGCATACTTTAACAAATGTGTAGTTATCTCAAAAACTATTAATGCTAGAGAGATGCGGTTTTTTTTGCCGTCTTCCTCAGATTCCACTGAAAACAGCGGTATCCAGTTTGTATATTAAACACGCTTCCCTTATTGCGCAATACCACTGCGTAAACAGGCCAATGAAAACTATTATGTTAGGCAGATTCAACACGCAACAACCAATGTAAAAACCGCTGGGAGGAATATTTTTCTAACCCAATCAGAGGAAGGTTACCATGATTTATTCTAGCCATTCAGAGGACTCTGTAGCTCTGCTGTAGCCTTGTAAAAGCTGGGCTGGACTATAGTAAAACGACCTCCAGCCAGGTGTAATCAATAACCGATCGGAGAATCAGCATGAGGTGGAGAAAGCAGAAAGCGATCGGAGTGTTACAGAGAACGATCGGAGTATTAGCGAGCACAAAGAGATAAATTCGAGAGAGATATAGCATTATTACAGAATTGTTTTATCAAAATTGCAAGCAGTAAAAGATTTAGGGCAGAACAAGCTCTGGAACAATTACTGGAAAGTGACGAGGGGAAATCTGGAGCAGACAGCTTTTACACAGATGACGAAGTATTTTACCAGGATGGGGCAGATCCATTTGAGGACTGGTATGTAACTTCAAATAACCTCTTTATCATTATAATTTATTATATCATACATCTTGAGTATGTATATGTTTTGGATTTTTAGTCAGATAGCGATTGAGGCATGAAATATTTGTTTTAGTGTACCATACTACTCTTTCCCTGTAAACTCAGTTCAAGAGTGGTGTGCAATTTGTTTCAATAGACTGACTTACTCAACTAAGTAAACTGCTCAGGTCAAGAGAGGTGAAATGTGTTTTTAGTGTACAGTGGAGTTTCATAGGGTTACATGAGTTTATAGGAGTTATTTTTTATACATTGAATTTTGACACAAAAAAAGCTTCCAGTTTGATTGTGTATTTGCTCTGATGCAGGATGCAGACAGGACAACTCGCCGCACACCCCTACCCATTGTCCCTTGGACCCAGCAAACCCTGCACACAAGCCTGCAGATGTCAGAAAGTACTGTGAGCACTGCAAGGCAAGCAAAGTGTACAACAAGACCTCCTGGCCTTGCTTTGCTCACTGGCATGCCTAGGACTGTTTGTAAAAAAAGTTAATTATTTAATTGTTCTTTACACATTTGATTAAACAATAACACATTTCTGTCAAGCAAAGAGTTTGAAAAAAAATTTTTTTTTTCAAAAACTGTTCTATATTGTGTGTTTTTCGGTAATAAATGACAAAAAAAAATCTAATTTTCGTTTTTGAAATTCTCTAGTTTATTGTACAATTTTTCACTCATACTTCCTTTATAAACACATTGCATGCATGCTTATGGTAGCTTAGGGTCTTCTGAATCCATCGATACCAAATACATGGTGGTCCATCATCATTACATATGGTTTATAAGCCGAAATGTAAAAATAGAGAAAACAGACCAAAAAGGGCTTAGTCCCAAAAAAAAAAAAAAACGCCTAGGACTGTTTGTAAATAAAGTTAATTATTGAATTGTTCTTTACACATTTGATTGAACATTAACCCATTTCTGTCAAGCAAAGGGTTTGAAAAATATATTTTTGGGTCAAAAACTTTTCACTTTTGTTGTGTGAGGTAGGATTTTCAGTAATAAATGACAAAAATCTTATTTTCGTTTTTGAAATTCTCTAGTTTATTGTACAATTTTTCACTCATACTTCCTTCATAAACATATTGCATGCATGCTTATGGTAGCTTAGGGTCTTCTGAATCCATCGATACCAAATACATGGTGGTCCATCATCATTACATATGGTTTATAAGCCGAAATGTAAAAATAGAGAAAACAGACCAAAAAGGGCTTAGTCCCAAAAATGAAAAAACGCCTAGGACTGTTTGTAAATAAAGTTAATTATTGAATTGTTCTTTACACATTTGATTGAACATTAACCCATTTCTGTCAAGCAAAGGGTTTGAAAAATATATTTTTGGGTCAAAAACTTTTCACTTTTGTTGTGTGAGGTAGGATTTTCAGTAATAAATGACAAAAATCTCATTTTATTTTGAAATTCTCTAGTTTATTGTACAATTTTTCACTCATACTTCCTTTATAAACATATTGCATGCATGTTTATGGTAGCTTAGGGTCTTCTGAATCCATCGATACCAAATACATGGTGGTACATCATCATTACATATGGTTTATAAGCCGAAATGTAAAAATAGAGAAAACGGACCAAAAAGGGCTTAGTACCCTAAGGGTTAAAAGTATTGCTTAATTTAACAGACCTGTGTGTGTGCATTTTATATCACTAGTGCAGTATCCGTTCTTGGAGCAAGCCCTGCCCACGTGAGGTGCGCCGCTTCCCGCTGTTCTGAGTGACTGTAGTTTACTAAAAATGTATTAATTCTGAATCTGTCGCGTCTAGCGTGTCCATCTATATTGCACCAAATGCGACACTGCACTCCGCTTGCTCAGGAATGGCAGCAGGCAGGTGTGAGCGCATCTGCATGCACAGTGAGGCGAAGACTTTTGGAAGATGGCCTGGTGTCAAGAAGGGCAGCAAAGAAGCCACTTCTCTCCAAAAAAAAACATCAGGGACAGATTGATCGTCTGCAGAAAGTATAGTGAATGGACTGCTGAGGACTGGGGCAAAGTCATATTCTCCGATGAAGCCCCTTTCCGATTGTTTGGGGCATCTGGAAAAAGGCTTGTCCGGAGAAGAAAAGGTGAGCGCTACCATCAGTCCTGTGTCATGCCAACAATAAAGCATCCTGACACCATTCATGTGTGGGGAGTGGGCTCACTCACAATTCTGCCCAAAAACACAGCCATGAATAAAGAATGCTACCAAAACACCCTCCAACAGCAACTTCTTCCAACAATCCAACAACAGTTTGGTGAAGAACAATGCATTTTCCAGCACGATGGAGCACCGTGCCATAAGGCAAAAGTGATAACTAAGTAGCTCGGGGACCAGAATGTTGAAATTTTGGGTCCATGGCCTGGAAACTCCCCAGATCTTAATCCCATTGGGAACAATCCTCAAGAGGTGGGTGGACAAACAAAAACCCACTAATTCTGACAAACTCCAAGAAGTGATTATGAAAGAATGGGTTGCTATCAGTCAGGATTTGGCCCAGAAGTTGATTGAGAGCATGCCCAGTCGAATTGCAGAGGTCCTGAAAAAGAAGAGCCAACACTGCAAATACTGACTCTTTGCATAAATGTCATGTAATTGTCGATAAAAGCCTTTGAAATGTATGAAGTGCTTGTAATTATATTTCTGTACATCACAAAAAACAACTGAAACAAAGATCTAAAAGCAGTTTAGCAGCAAACTTTTTGAAAACTATTATTTATGTAATTCTCAAAACTTTTGGCCACGACTGTATATATATATATATATATATATATAAGCATATAAATATAGTGCCATTTGCACTTCTGGTTAAATGCTAACTGAATTTAATTGTCTCTGTGTTTTTACTCTGCACAATGGCAAAGTTGAATCTAATCTTATTACTGGTCTGCAACTTTTGTGACAACAGAACTGTTCACAACTGCTTTCAGTTTAATGTTAGTATTTTATAAATTGTAAAAGTTCTAATTAAATGGCACCTATTGTGCAAAATCCACTTTTACATGCTGTTAAAAATCCACCCACTCCTTGTTTTTTAACCTCCATTAACTCAAATCAGTCTCATTAGACCAGCTGTTCTGATATTGTGAGCAGTGTGATGTCATTGTTTAGGCTCCGCCCACGGCCGATGACTGACAGTCCTGCATTACTGTAGTTTCTGCTCTCAGAGAGTTGTTATCATATCAGAGATATGTACAGGTAGATGTCACATTCAACTGCTCCAGATACAGAGCGCTGTGGAGCTTCTGACCCAACGGTGGAAACATTGATTTTGGGCTTTGGGCTCAAAATCAAGTATTATAGTCCTTTGACACATCACAAACTGTGACATCAACACGATGTAGATTTTAAACCTGGAAGACAAATATATTGCAAAAAATATCAAATTTACTAATGGATGCTAACATTGTCATCTATGTTGTGCAACACAAACACCTCTGCTACAATCTCAGAAAAAGTAGTCTGGTATGGAGTTAAAATAATGCTATATATATATATATATATATATATATTATTATTATTATTTTTTTTTTGCATATATATATATATAAAGTTTTTCAAACGAAAATTGAAGTATTGAGGAAAATAATAATTAATAATAATAATAATAATACATTTTATTTATAATGCGCTTTTCTAAAACCCAAAGCGCTACAAAGAAAACAAGTAAAATACAAAAGTACAAGAGTAATACAAGATAATCATTACAATATAACACAGTAAAATACTATTCATGATTAAAATAAGCAATTTTAAAAAGATGTGTTTTTAACAACTTCCTGAAACTGGTTAATGTAGGAGCATGCCTAATAGCAAAAGGAAGTGCATTCCATAACCTGGGTGCCGCAACAGAGAACGCTCTTTCCCCCATAGATGTTAATCTGCAGGGGGGCTGCTGAAGAGTTAGAGAATCCGTAGACCGGAGGGAACGAGAAGGCGTATACAGGCTAACTAAATCACAGATATAAGAAGGAGCTGTTTCGTGCATAGCTTTATAAGTTAATGTGAGAGTTTTAAAAGCAATACGCGACTGGACAGGTAGCCAATGTAAACTATAAAGCACACCTGTAATGTGCTGACGAGATGATGTATGTGTAAGCACGCGTGCTGCTGAATTCTGGATGTACTGCAAGCGTTTAATAGATTTGACAGGTAAACCGACAAAAAGCGCATTACAATAATCAATCCTAGAAGTAACAAATGCATGAATTAGCCTTTCCGCGTCAGGTAGAGTATGGTAGGGCCTAATTTTTGCAATGTTTCCTAGATGGTGGAATGCAGATTTGGTAACACTCTTAATGTGAGAGTCTAATGTTAGATGAGCGTCAAAAATCACACCAAGGTTACGAGCGCTAGTAGATGGAGCTAAAACACTTTCATCTATGGTCAAATTAAAATGATTTTCTTTGCGAGTAGCTGCTGGTGTGCCAATGAGAAGAATCTCTTTCTTAGAAGAATTTAGTTTTAAAAAGGTATGATGCATCCATGTTTTCATTTCCTGCACACATTCCGAGAGAATTTTTGAGGTGACAGTTGGGTCTGATTTAGAGCTAATGTAAATTTGAGTATCATCAGCGTAAAAATGATACCCCAGACCATATTTCCTAATTATTTGCCCCAAAGGAAGCATATAAACACTAAACAATGTAGGACCCAAGACAGACCCCTGAGGAACACCAGAACAGACTTGTCCACTATCCGATTTGTTGTTTCCCAAGACAACAAACTGTGAACGATCAGTGAAGTATGATTTGAACCAGTCCAGTACAGTGCCAGTAATACCAAGCCAGCTCTCTAGCCTATTCAGCAGGATAGAATGGCACACTGTGTCAAACGCTGCACTCAGATCTAACAAGACCAAGATGGTTGAAGCTCCAGAGTCAGCTGAGACAAGCAGGTCATTCATAACACGAACCAAGGCTGTCTCTGTACTGTGTCCCTTTCTAAACCCAGACTGAAAAGGTTCAAGAAGCTTGTTGGATACCAGGTGTGAGTGGAGTTGTGCTACAACCACACGTTCTAAAACCTTGGAAAGAAAGGGAAGATTTGAAATAGGCCTATAGTTTGATAGGTCTGACTTATCACAACCAGGCTTTTTAAGGACTGGTGTAATAGCTGCAACCTTTAAGGCCTTCGGAGCAGTACCTGTAGTAAGTGAGGTGTTCACAAAAATAATTTTGCTTTTTGCAATCAAAAATAAAGAATTGCAAAAGAAAATAAAGTATTGGGAGAAAAAAATGAAGTCTTGCAAACAAAAATAAAGAATTGCAAAACATAAATGAAACCGCGTGAAAGCATTGATTTTGCAATACATATTTTCCATGGCCATATCTATTGATTTATTTGCAACGCTGCTTTTATTTTGCGTGTCAGTTTAGTTTGAGCTTGTGATACCATTTTTCCTTTGGGCTTCATTTTTCTGCACGGCTCTCTTTGCGGCACTGTTTTGACGTGGGGGCAGAGTCAAGGGACGGGGGTGTGTACAACATACCTCCCTGAAAGTGGAGACACAGCTCACTGATCCAGGTCCTGTCATTATGAGCAGAGGCTTGCGAGTGGATCGTTTCTTTTTATTCAATAGTATTAAAACATTCATGATTTCGTTTTATTTACTTTATTAACCCCTTTGCGTTCAAGCATTGCCGACGGCCCCAGTTTATTATTGTTTCACTTTCACAGCACATTAAATATCACTCTCTTCCTTGATCTGGACAAACTGTGCATCAGTTGAAAGTTTAATGCGAATAGAGCGTCTGGCGCAAATTATTTCTATGTTAAGTCAATGCAAGGCGCGTTTACGCGTTAAGCGCGAATGGTGCTTTTTGTGCATTTAAGCGTTTGACGTGAATTCTCGTCTGCCACCCGAGTTGAAAAATTTGAACTTTGGCATCAATTTGCGCTGCGTTAACCAATCAGGAGCCTGCTAGGAGTCACTCATTCAACATGGAGGAACGACTGATGCTGTCAGTGAGCAGTCAGCCGGAGCTATATGACAAAAGTTCATATTTCTATAGAGACAGGAATAAAAAGGACCTATATATCTATAAAACATATTAATAGATTAATTGAATAAAGGCCAAAGATAAGAAACATTTCGTTTTACCCCAAACTAATTATATTTTATCTTGAACCACTAAAGAGACATCAGAGCCAGCGGCAAATGTCAGAAGGTCTAGCCGAGGTGAGGCTGCTCTCGGCGGATACATGAGGACTGAGCTCCCACTGATTGCATGGAGCTCGTCTCCGAAATCGGCGAAGCACATTTTTTTAAATAGACGCTGTCTTTATAAACAAACCGCATATTTGAGTTTAAAACAACTACATTCCCGTGATACACGCGTTAAGTGCGAATGGTGCTTTTTGTTGAGTTGAAAAATTTGAACTTTGGCGTCAATTCGCGCCGCGTTAACCAATCAGGAGCCTGCTAGGAGTCACTCATTCCACTCAGCTGGCAGAAGCCCCCCCCCCCATGACACGAATTCGCGTCTGTTGTGAAGTTTCACGTGCGAATGAAGTGAATTTCACGCGCGAATTAAGCAAATGATCTCAAAATGTTCAAACTAGGGATGTCCCGATCAGGTTTTTTTGCCCTCGAGTCAGAGTCATTTGATTTTGAGTATCTGCCGATACCGAGTCCCGATCCGATACTTCTATAATACATAAAAAAAGAATAAAGAAGTGTGAAAAAACAGATCCAGAATGTTCAATAAATTACATTTGGAAATATATTCAAATATAAAACAGCTATTTAAAATAGGCTAGTAAAAATATTTCAAAATTTTACTGTTTTGCTTTACTTTTGATCAAATAAATGCAGGCTTGGTGAACAGAAGAGACTTCTTTAAAAAAACATTAACAAGCTTACTGTTCAAAAACTTCTGACTGGTAGTATAGGCAATTAAAATTTTTCTCTTATTTTCTAGCTTTTAATTTGCTTAGAAATCTATAAATGCTGGACAATAACAAATAATAATGATTTGTTTATATACTACAAACACTGTTTATCACATATTAAGGCAGAATAGTTTCTATACTGTAATAAATGCTATGTCAATTAGCACTGCATTGTTCATATACTTTATTTATCACCTGCTGGAGATGACTTGAAAAACAATTTATTGTCTTGTTTGTATATTAATGTCTTCGTGTTTGCATAAGTTTCTGTTATCCTGTGAAAACCACAGCGATAGCTGGACGCTTTTGTCCATATTAGGAGTTTCCTGATATGACTATCAGCGTGAGAGTGCGCTCCGGCTTCTAGTATGAATGAAACACACACTGCTTGAGAGTTTAGCGCTCTGTGATGTTCATCTCGCTGTATTCTGGGTCCGAATGAAATATCAGGTCATGCACAGACTATCCTGTTTCTTTGAGTTTGAATCTATATTTATTCACACCATCTCTTGAAAACAAAGTGATGTCATGCCGCACACGTTGCTGTTTCTGTGTGGAGTCAAAAGGGTCTAACTCTATGCCACCGCATAACTAAAGATGTGTTAAAAAATAAGGAGAATATATATCCGAGTCCTGATCGGGAGGTAACATCCGATTTCGATCGAGTCTGAAACCACGCGATCGGGCCCGATTTCCGATCACGAGATCGGATCTGGACATCCCTAGTTCAAACGGCAAATTGGACGCAGTAGACGCAAATTTGATGCTCTATTCACATTTGGTTCGATATTTGACCAATGTTTTGATAAAACATTGTTGCAGTGACAGTTATTTAGTAATTTATGTCAGGAGTTTATTTATTTGGATCCCCATTAGCTTCCACAATGTGGTTGCTAGTCTTCCTGGGGCCTATAAAAGTGCTGAAACGCATGTACAGTTAAAATACACAAATATAACATACATAAATATAACTTACATATAACATAACCACATGTATACATTTATCCACATTTACACATTCACACACATACAACATTTGAGAATGTCAGTACCTATAACAGTCACAAATTAACTGGTGTAATACTATTAATAATAATCTGTTTTAAAGTCTTCTTAAAATGACATATGTTGGATATATGCCTTGTTCTTAAGTCCAGTTTATTCCAAGCAGATGACGATCTAACTATGTTTTATTAATTATTGCAGTGTATGGTGTTAACACATGATGAATTACTCACACATGAACATAACGCATCTGATTCATTGTGTTTTCTCTTTCTGTCTTCAGTCTGTGTGAATGCAGTATTACAGAGAAACAGTGTCTCATCCTGACTTCAGCTCTGAAATCAAACCCATCACACCTGAGAGAACTGAACCTGAGCTGGAATGAACTACTAGGAGACTCTGGAGTGAAACACCTCAGTGATCTACTGATGAACACACAATTCAAGCTGGAGAAACTAGAGTTAGTATCATTATACTCTACAGCAGTTACAGTCAGATTAAAGATTACTGTTTACTTTCAGAAAGTCACCATGAAATTAAAGTTGACAGTTATTATTTTTATGGAATATTTCAGTGCTGAAGTGATTTATCTGAGCACATAATGTATTTCTAATCCTGATCTTTGATCTGAATAACTTTCCTTCTCCTCACAACTGTCATGAATCCTGTCCGTGGTCTTCCGTCCGCTCTTCACCAGAGGTCCCGCTCCTATTATATTGACTCACACTACACAGACTGTTATGTGTCCCCCGGACTACATTTCCCATGATCCATTGCACTGATTAACCATAACTGAAGGAGATTCATCTGTGATTATGAACGTGATATTTAATATCTTGATAGTGAACTATGGTTCTGTTTATTAAATGCTGCTCCATCTGAAATCAATCACTTTAAATAATAGTGTAAGTATTAAAATAACAAACTCAAATGGACAAAAATGTGTTTTAAGCTTATTAATATTTTGAGTCTCTTCTCCCTCACCTCACAGTGCTTTAGTCCAGGGCCTGCTTTCTTCTTGTACATATCTCACACACACACACACACACACACACACACACACACACACACACACACACACGCGCACACACACACACACATACACACACACACACACAGACACACACGCACACACACACACACACACACACAGTGAACACACGCACACACAGTGAACACACACACACACACAGTGAACACACGCACACACAGTGAACACACACACACACACACACTCTCACACACACTCACACACACACACACACACACACACACACACAAACACTATTACACACACTCACACACACACACACACACACACACACAAACACTCTCACACACACTCACACACACTCACACACACACTCACACACACACACACACACACCCCTGCGGCGCTGAGGAACATTTGGGGTTCAGTTCTTGCTCGAGGGTCTCATCTCAGTCAATCACCGGAGATCACAGTAATCAGTTCATTAATGGACCAAATTATTATTTTTTGTATTCACTCAGACATGTACAGTAAAGAATGACAATAGCAAAAAAAAGTTACAAATGTCTTTAGGTAAGTTGTAATTCAGAAACAGAATTTTCTTGATTTCTCACATTTAAACTCAATTTTCACATTTAATGTTATTTTAAGTAGTTCTGTAGTTCATCCTGTGTCTACTTTGTTCATCTTTTGTCTTCTGTTTTTCTTTATGGTCATATAATAAGATTTTTGGCCATGTTTTATTTATTGCACTGTATGGTGTTAACACATGATGAATTACTCACACATGAACATAACGTGTCTGATTCATTGTGTTTTCTCTTTCTGTCTTCAGTCTGTGGGGATGCAGTATTACAGAGGAACAGTGTCTCATCCTGACTTCAGCTCTGAAATCAAACCCATCACACCTGAGAGAACTGAACCTGAGCTGGAATGAACTACTAGGAGACTCTGGAGTGAAACACCTCAGTGATCTACTGATGAACACACAATTCAAGCTGGAGAAACTAGAGTTAGTATCATTATACTCTACAGCAGTTACAGTCAGATTAAAGATTACTGTTTACTTTCAGAAAGTCACCATGAAATTAAAGTTGACAGTTATTATTTTTATGGAATATTTCAGTGCTGAAATGATTTATCTGAGCACATAATGTATTTCTAATCCTGATCTTTGATCTGAATAACTTTCCTTCTCCTCACAACTGTCATGAATCCTGTCCGTGGTCTTCCGTCCGCTCTCCACCAGAGGTCCCGCTCCTATTATATTGACTCACACTACACAGACTGTTATGTGTCCCCCGGACTACATTTCCCATGATCCATTGCACTGATTAACCATAACTGAAGGCGATTCTTCTGTGATTATGAACGTGATATTTAATATCTTGATAGTGAACTACGGTTCTGTTTATTAAATGCTGCTCCATCTGAAATCAATCACTTTAAATAATAGTGTAAGTATTAAAATAACAAACTCAAATGGACAAAAATGTGTTTTAAGCTTATTAATATTTTGAGTCTCTTCTCCCTCACCTCACAGTGCTTTAGTCCAGGGCCTGCTTTCTTCTTGTACATATCTCACACACACACACACACACACACACACACACACACACACACACACACACGCACACACACACACACACACACACACACACACACGCCTATACACGCACACACACACACACACACACACACACACATTTTTCGATGAGTCCACTAGTGATAATAATGTTACCTGCTTGACAGAAAGGGTTGCCAGGTTTTCAAAACAAAATCCACCTAGTTGCTTCTCAAAACTAGCCCAAACTAACCACATTTCGAGGGGGTCCCTTGGTAAAAATAGCGTTCCGGGGCTAAAATACACGTCACTGGGGTCGTTTCAACCCAGAGCAACATTGATAAAGTTTCAGATCGATTAGAAAACTGCAGACTTGGCAACACTGTGAGGATAGTAATGTCTACAACAGACTCAAGCGCTGTCTCCTGCTGCACTAATAGTAGTAAGACTTTCCTCTGTGGATACACTTCCTCACAAGTGCAATTCTAGCTTTTACGCCCAGTTTACGCCCTGCATGTGATTTATTGAGCAGCCCTACATTCAGAACAGCACATCAGTTTTTCAGCCTGGTTCTCTTCTGAGAAGCTGGTGACCCATCAAATATAACAACAAAACATACATTAATAATAGTAATGATATTATTGCATTTTATTAAGTGTTTATTTAAATAAAATAATAAACTAAATAATAAAGTGTGAATATAATTCTAAATAATTCTATTTTATTTTAAAATAAAAAGGGAGTATTAAATCCAAATACAATTATTTTATAGTAAACTTAAAAATAAAGTGCTAATATTATTATTATTATTTTAATTTGAACCTTAATTATTATTTTAATTAGAATTTGAATTTCTTTAATTTTTAATCTTCAAACTTAAACTCAGCAAGCTTTTATTTTGGCGGGTTGCTCGTAAGTCTGTGTGCTTCTGGGTTTAGTCTAAAGAGCGTCAGTGAATGAAATGTCTCAGTTCTGCATTGTGCTTTGAAAACGTTAACAGGAAGCCTAGATTTATTCTTTCAGTTTGAATAGAAATCTTATACAGTACAGTTTGTGGATCTAAAATAGTAATTGTGCTTTAACAGCTGTCAATCATGTCGGTCCACAAACACACTCTCTGAACTCATTTACAGCGCATTTCTTATTATATAATAATAATAAAAATAAAACGTTAAGCTAACTGAGACTT